>NC_134486.1:109146872-109251872 GCF_040206685.1 Ascaphus truei
AGAGAGAGGGTGGGAGAGAGAGAGAGAGAGAGAGAGAGGGTGGGAGAGAGAAAGAGAGGGTGGGAGAGAGAGACAGATAGAGACAGATAGAGAGACAGAGACGGATAGAGAGAGACAGAGACGGATAGAGAGAGACAGAGAGACGGATAAAGAGAGACAGAGAGACGGATAGAGAGAGACAGAGAGACGGAGAGAGAGAGACTAAGGCTGGGGCCATAGAGGGGTGAGCAGTTCGGAACCGCGCTGACGCTGAGGCTCGCCTGCTGAAATCTGCGCGATTTCATGCCCATGCAGGCGAGCCAGCGGGCGCGATCGGGAGACGGGTGTGACTGACGGAGGCGGGGCAGTGACGTCGCTGGGCCAATCCCCCACGACGCACCGACGTCAACGTCATGGCGCCGTGACGTTGACGCTGCTCCGCGCTGATTGGATGTTTTCAGCCGACAGTGCTCTGAAAAACAGTTTTGCTGTCGGCTGAAAAATCCAGCGCCTCAGCATGCCTGCGGACGCTCGCGTGAGCCCCCTCTCAAGGCATCCTCATTGAGGATGCAGGGGCTCAGCACGGAGCGTCCGCACGGCTCAACGCGGCCTGTCCTTCTATGGACTCGGCCAGAGAGAGAGAGACATAGAAAAAGAGAGAGACACAGAAAAAGAGAGACACACAGAAAAAGAGAGACACACAGAAAAAGAGAGACACACAGAAAAAGAGAGACACACAGAAAAAGAGAGACAGAGAGAGAGAATGTGAGACAAAGACAGAGAGAGTGCGAGGGCGAGAATGCGAGGGCGAGGGCGACACAGGGAGAAGGCGAGGGCGACACAGGGAGAGGGTGACACTCACAGACACACACACTCACAGACACGCAGAGACACACTCACGCAGAGACACACTCACGCAGAGACACACTCACGCAGAGACACACTCACGCAGAGACACACTCACGCAGAGACACTCAGAGACACACACTCACTCAGGCACACACACAGGCACACTCACGCAGACACACACACGCAGAGACACACACGCAGAGACACACACGCAGAGACACACTCACTCAGAGACACACTCACTCAGAGACACACTCACTCAGAGACACACTCACTCAGAGACACACTCACTCAGAGACACACTCACTCAGAGACACTCAGAGACACACACTCACTCTGACACACACACACACACAGACACACACACACAGGCACACACACACAGGCACACACACACAGGCACACACACAGGCACATACACACAGGCACACTCACTCACGCAGAGACACACACGCAGAGACACTCATGCAGAGACACACTCAGAGACACACTCACTCAGAGACACACTCACTCAGAGACACACTCACTCAGAGACACTCAGAGACACACACTCACTCTGACACACACTCACTCTGACACACACACACACAGACACACACACACACACACACACACACACACACACACACACACACACACACACACACACACACAGACACACACACACAGGCACACGCACACAGGCACACACACACAGGCACACACACACAGGCACACACACACAGGCACACTCACTCACGCAGAGACACACACGCAGAGACACTCATGCAGAGACACACTCAGAGACACACTCACTCAGAGACACACTCACTCAGAACACTCACTCAGAACACTCAGAGACACACACTCGCTCTGACACACACACACACACACACACACACACACACAGACACACACAGACACACACACAGACACACACACACAGGCACGCACACACACACACAGGCACACACACACAGGCACACACACAGACACACTCACTCACAGACACACTCACTCACAGACACACTCACTCAGACACACTCACTCAGACACACTCACTCAGACACACTCACTCAGACACACTCACTCACAGACACTCACTCACAGACACTCACTCACAGACACTCACTCTGTCACTCACACACACACTCACCGGGTCGCACGCGGCAGCAGGCCCCTCCGCACGGCAGCAGGCCCCTCCCCCCCCGAAGCACGCTCCCCGAACACCAAGCGGGGATCGGGGGCAGGTGATTAGGGGGAGATCATGCGCAGGAGGCGCGCACGGGGGAAGCTGGGTTGGCGCTTCCCCCTCCGTCCCACGTGGGTTGCGCGCGGGGCTTGCTTTGGGCTTCCCCCTCCGTCCCACGTAGGGAGCGGAGGGGGGAGGGAGCGGAGGGGGCTAGATTGCGCGCGGCGCTTGTTTTGGCCTTCCCCCTCCGTCCCACGTGTGGAGCGGGGGATTCTGGGTTGCTGGGGGGGGCAGGCAGCGGGCCCACAGGCAGCACAGAGGGCCCACAGGCAGCACAGAGGGCAGGACACCCTGCTTGCCCTGTGCATGCGTGCCGGGACCAAGGAAATCGCCGCCATTTTTTTTTTAATTTTTTTTTTAAAATGTAATGAACAGGCACCCGGCCGGGCTCCCCCTGACTCACGGGAGGAGATCAGGAGGGGGAGGAGATCAGGGGAAGGAGCTCTTCCCCGCGTTAACCCAATCAGGGAGGGAGATTATTTATTTATTAAAAAAAAAAAAAAAAAAATTGGCAGGAGCAGGGGAATTCATAGAGCTGCAGCACGGCTCGCCAGCGGCCTAAATCCACTCGCAACGGGCGAATGGTTATCATTATTTGTCGAGCACTGTATATATATATATATATATATATATATATATATATATATATATATATATATATATATATATATATAGGGCTTGACAAATTATCCAAAAAGCTATTCGCTCCCTGGCCCCGCCCTGAAATTAAACAAAATCTCTGCACCATTCTTTTCCCATTTTATTTTCCCAAAACAATCTGCCACATCTTTAGTGGCACAAGTCTACAATTCTGCATCTCATCCCTCTACCCCCATCCTCTCTCCCCTCCCTCTCCCTTCCATTCTCCCCTCCGCCACTAATTGAGCCAGCTGTGCTGAAGTTGGGATATCCTGAAAACCTGGCCTGTTTGCGGCCCTCAAAGGTCTGGAGTTGTGCAGGCCTGCTCTTTCTCCTCCCTCTCCCCTCTATCCCCTCTCTCCTCCCTCTCCCCTCCACCCTCTCTCTCCTCTCCATCCTTTTCTCCATCCTCTATACTCTTCATCCTCTATCTTCTCCCTCCATCCTCTCTCCCCTCCATCCACCCTCCTCCCTCTATCTCCTCCTCTCCCATCCATCCTCTCTCCTCTCTCTCATCCACCCTCTCTCCTCCCTCTCCCCTCCACCCTCTCTCTCCTCTCCATCCATTTTCTCCATCCTCTATCCTCTTCATCCTCTATCTTCTCCCTCCATCCTCTCTCCCCTCCATCCACCCTCCTCCCTCTATCTCCTCCTCTCCCATCCATCCTCTCTCCTCTCTCTCATCCACCCTCTCCCCTCCCTCTCCCCTCCATCCTCTCTCTCCTCCACAGTCTCTCCTCCTTCTCCCTCCATCCTCTCTCTCGTTATCCTCTCTCCCCCCCATCCTCTATCTCCTCCCTCTCCCCTCCATCCGCTCTCCCCTGATGAAATGAGGGGAACAACCCCACTCAACTGAGGGAGGGAAGACACACATTAATCATCCACACATCAAATTTGGTGAGTGTCAGCTTTTATACCTGGGGGGAAGGGCTTGTAAAACAGACACACACACACACACTTACCAACCCAAACACCCACACTTACCAGTAAAGACACACACGCACACACTCCCACACTCTTCACTTACACACACACACACACACACACACACACACACACACACACACACACACACACACACACACACACACACACACACACACACACACACACACACACACACACACACACACACACACTCACACTCACACTCACACTCACACTCACACACACTCACACACACTCACACACACTCACACACACTCACACACACACACACTCCCATATTCACCCCCACACCCCCACACCCCCCTCCACACAGACACACGCTCTCCCACTTACACACACACATCACCCTCTCTCCCCCCTGCACCTCACACATCACCCTCTCTGCTCCCTTACACATCACCCTCTCCCCTCCACACATCACCCTCTCCCCCCTCTTTACAAATCACCCTCTCCTCCCCTCCCCACACATCACCCTCACCCCCCTCCCCACACATCACCTCTTTCCTCCTGAACCTCACACATCACCCTCTCCCCCCGAACCTCACACAACACCCTCTCCCCCGAACCTCACACATCACTCCCTTGCATCTCAGATCACCCCCCCCCCCCTTGAATCTCAGATCATCCCCCCTTGCATCTCAGATCACCCCCTCCTTGCATCTCAGATCACCCCCCCCTTGCATCTCAGATCAACCCCCCTTGCATCTCAGATCACCCCCCCTTGCTTCTCAGATCCACCCCCCCTTGCATCTCAGATCAACCCCCCCTTGCATCTCAGATCACCTCCTCTTCTGCACATCGCACGCCAAACTTTCGGCACGGGGGCGCAGCCTGCATAGGAGGCCGCAGCAATAGCAGAGCTGAGATCAATATTAATAATAGTCCATGGCTACAAAATTGGATACCAGTAACATATATTTAGATTTTGTCTGTTTGCTTATTTTTTTTGGTAGGCCTTTTGGCTGCTGGTGCAGGAGATTGACTACGTATGGTCATTTGGACATGACCACTTTTTGTCTGTGGTCCACATCTCAAGGGGTATGATGTGGACTGGGTTGGGGTGACCATGTTGTGTGATGGTGCTGGAAGGAAATAGATGCTACAGATTGCCGAGAGTGTTGCTGTTATGTCCTGTGCAGCTGGTTGCTGTTTTTGAGTCTCAATCAGCTGCCTCAGGAACCTGTTTGCTTGTTTCTTTACTCTGTTGTTTTATTTCATTTGATTACTGTGGTACTGGTGTTGTGTATTGTATAATTTGAATGTAAATCCTTGGTGTCATCAGTTGGTTGTGTTGGAATAGGCTCTACACCTGAAACTTCTTCTTCAGCTGTTATAGGCTCCTGGGTCAAATTGCTAAGTGGCTCACTTTCTACTTCCTCTGGCTCTCGAAAAAATTCTGGGGTCTCGGTTCAACTCAGAATTGGCAGTGTGCTTTGTGAATCTGCCACTGCAGGGCCATGGACACAAGATGATATGTTTGAATAAATGTCGGCGAAGGTCAGTATTAGTCAGAATTGTTCTCTTCTAGTCCAAGTGCTTCTACAGTAGGCCTCGAATAATGAATGTCTACTGTTGAGTTTTATTTACATTATCCATATAATGTTTGCATGTTTTAGATAATGAAAGCATCCATTATAACACATACCTTAATGAGCTTTTTATGCAAATAGCAAAAGTTTGCAATATTTCATGGTAACTAGCTGTTTTCTGACTTAGTTACCACTTAATGTGACCACATATAACCTATTGTAAATTAATGATTACCCCTTTGAAACTACAATGGTCAGGATTCATGAAGCTGCTATGCAGGGTATGACTCCCCAATCCAGTAGCAATTCCTAGTCAGGTTAATAGCAGTCAGCGCTAAATACGGGTGTCATACAAGGCATTACTGCCTAATAGTGGTTATTGTTCTAGTAATAAGTGGTTATACTTCTGGGGAATTAAAAAATATATATGCTCCTTCAAACCCACCCTTCCACCCCGAAGTCCCTCCTGGACTCCTCTACCTCCTGACTCCCATTAACCAACTGAGACCCTGCTGACCTCCTACCCACCTCTTCTCCTTACTTCCACACCTCCGCCACTCCAAGAACTCCTCCCACCTCCACCATTTCACATCTCCACTACTCCCAGCAATTCTCACACCTCCAATATTCCAAGTACTCTCACCACTCCTCCATCTCACTCCAACCCCAAACAAACACAGACAACACCTAGGAAAAACATGTGCAGGGAAAAATTCACATAGAAACCAACACAATAAAACAATAAACCATAAAATGTTAATAGACGTGATGTAAGAGACGGGATTTGTTTTAGAGAATAAGGAAAAAATTTAAATTGTATTCCTCTACTTATTACCTTATTAAACTGCACAATTTGACAAGTTCAACATTAGAGTTATGAGAATGGGTCTCTATTTCTTCCTTGGCCTGCAGGTATCAATGGATGGGAACCTTTCAAATGAAATCAATAGGAGAAAAAAGATGGGCTGGAGCAAATTTAGAAGAAACCTTCCCGATGTTTCTCAAAAGGAAAGTGTTCTACCAGTATATCCTGCCTGTGCTCACATATTTATGTGAATCTGGGACCATAAATGCAAAGATCATTCAGAATACAAAGAAGAATTGACAGATATGTGCTGGGTATTACACGAAGAGATGAACAAAAATAGGATGTTTGGCGCACAGCCAATAGAGTGGGTCACAAAAACAAAATGAATAAAAAATTATTTATTGGTACATAGTTAAAAAAACGGAGGTAAACACCCTCCTACGCGTTTCGTGCATATAGCAATTTATCAAGAACCTGAAGAGACAAGAAAAAGAATCAATGGGTTCAGAGGCAAAAAAAGTCTGTGAGTTAAAATGAGTTAACAAATGTACTGTAAATGTCAGTGGTCCAGACAAATAATTTCATTTTTGAAAAAAAATTTAAATCATTTTTTAATAATTTAATAAATTATTTCATTTTTGAAAAAAACTTTGCATAACGAAATTAGCATATATCCCAGGTATCTCAGATGTGTTTGTTTTTGTGAAAAGGCATCTCTCCCCATGCTGTATTTAGGGGAGGTATATAAATAATTAGAACTCTAATAAAATAGATCTCTCTCTCTGAGGAATATGCAGTCAATTGTGACAGTGCCTGTTGAGGCACTCTTGCACAGGTATTCACATTGAAGTTAAGAGGAGTTTCCAAGTAATAGTGCCCTGGTTAGCACTATTGCAGTGCAAAGTAGCCAAAAAAATATTTGTTTCAGTTTGAACAAGCTGATTCTCAAATGAACTAAACCTGTACAAAAAAACTAAGCTGCAGGTCCTATCTATTTACTGTATTTCTGTGCAAATAAATAATGAATTTCCCGTTACAGTACATAGTTTAAAAGTATTAAAGTTTAAATTAATGAAAAATAAATTAAACAGTGAACAAATAACTAAATAAATTCTATGATTCTTTTATCAAACCTTTTAAGCAGAAAAATATGTCAACATGTCAAAGCTTTTCATACAGTAGGTTTATACATAATCAAGTATTAACATTTGTACTTTACCTGAGAAAACATGAATGCTAAAATCTGTACAACTCCTTAGATGTTAACAAATTAAAGCAGGTTAGAGGCATTATATTTCAGATTTATAAAAAGTGACATTTAAAGTTCTTGAATAAATCTCAAATAAGAGTTAGCTTAGTCCTTTCTTTAGAAACTTTTCTGGATGTAATAATACTTATTTCAGCACATAGAAGCATTATGGGGCCTACTCATTAAACTCTGGTATTGTCAATGCAAAATTTGTCACATTTGACGTGATAAAAATAGTTTTTGCTGTATTCATCAAGAATACTCATACCTAAAAATATGCATGTATAAACACACATGCATAAAATACTCATGCATAAACACGCATGCATAAAATACACACACATAAAAATCACATAATTTTATTATCTTATTTTCATACAGTATGTAAATTAGTTCATTCTTAAACTATCACGTGTTTTCAAAGGTATCACACTCTTTTTCCAAATTTCACCTACCTGAGAGAGGTGAGATTTCAAACTGTGGGGCCTATTCTATATGCCTTCATACTCCACTTATTGAGGCCTTTTCGCCCAAAATGCCATCTGCTATTCTGTAGGCCTTGATAAGTGGGCAATAAAGGCAAGAATCGCCAATTTTTCCAGCCATCCAAAACACATCGCCAGGTGAGCGGTGATAAGCCCCTTATCATCAGGTTCTGAATCTTGTGCAATTCTAGTAGCCTCGATTAGTTTAACGAGGCTAATCGCGGCTCTAGAATGGTGATTTTCTCCCAAAATCCTCACACCAGGAGCTTTTTATACTGTAGAAATATAACACTGTTTAAAACAAGCTGTACAATAAGCCAAAAAATGCCTGAAATTGCATTTCTTGGCAGAAACTGCTATTCACTAAGCAGTGCTAAACATATAGTACTATAAATACTTGCAATATTTTAGTGCCAACTACAGGCTGGCGCTAAATGAATTTCCGGATGCATAAAAGGAGTTTCTTTTAGTTTTATTGCACAGGATTGATACCGGAGACCTGCGGGAACCTCCTGGAGACCCTCATGGAACAGGCAAACAAAATAGTTGCTGACAAATAAAATGGCTACTTCGATCATAGTGCTGTTTTCTTTAGACCCTCTTATGTCACTCACTTTCTCACACTAAAAAAACAAACTAATGGCCACTAACCCATAATCACCTTAGCGGTTAGTAACCAGTATAGTAATTAAGTGGTTAACCTCCCTACCCCGCTACCATCTGGGAGGCCTAACCACCCTTCCTGGGGCAACTACCCCTACCCTCCACAACTGCTACCCATTGATTGGCAGAGCAGTAAACCATACCCATTATATGTGCATGGTTTGCCACTGTGGCAATGAATAGGCAAGCTACAAATAAAAAAATAAGCCAATAAACCACATGATTGGCCCAGGGGTATACTGGTTGCCACTATGGTTTGCCATGGTTTGCCACTATGGCAGTCAATGGGCAACCCCAAAAATAAACAAGCACCAAAAATGCAATAAATAGCAATTTAAATAAAAACAAGCATTTGGGGAAAATGAATTGCTTGTCACTGTGCATATCTATACCCTGACAGTGGTATAGATAAGCACATTGGCAGTCAATGGGCAAGCTAAAAAGTTGTGAGTTGTTGTACACAAATTCATCTAGAGTTAGAAAGTCAATCCAGTCATCCTGGAGATGGCAAACAAAACACCGTAAGTATTGTTCCAAAGTCGGGTTTGTCCTTTCAGTCTGGCCTTTCGATTGTGGATGATAGCCAGACAATAAATTTAACCGGTTTCCTAGAGAGGAACAGAAAGTTCTCCAAAATCTTTAAGTGAATTGTACCCCTCTATCAGAAATGGCTATCTGGAGCCCCATAAAGCTGGAATACATCTTTCAAGATCAACTTGGCTGTGTGGTCTGCAGAAGGAAGATTCTGTGCAGGACAATGCAGTACCTCATCAATGTACACCTTCAGTGTAGGGTTGTGACGGTGCTCATCTCAAATCAGGAGGTGGTATGCAGGTAGGGATGCAAATAAAATGACCACAACCCAGGGACAGAGTCCTGTAAGAGTATCCGTAGTCTGTATGTAAGCAGGGGTCAGGGCTGGTGACAGAGTTGCAAAATCCAGGGGACAGGCAGAGGACAGGGCTGGTGGCAGAGGTGCAAAGTTGAGGATGCAAGCAAAGGACAGGGCAGGCGAAAGGCAGCGAGGTCAGGGTCATGATCCGGGGTCAGCAACAGAGAATCAAAAACAGGCAAGAGGGTAAGGCATAACTGCAAAGACCGACAGGAGCTGCAAACACACAGAACTTTGCTCAGCGACTCCCTAATGTAACTGCAGCCTTACCTTATAAAGCAGCCTGCCAGTACCCAAAATGGCCACAGAGAGCAGAAAGGGCAGGAGAGACAGAGAACCTGGACTGTAGTGAAAACCTGGCACAGATCAAGCAGAATCCTTACAGCACCCCCCTCTTGAGGAGAGACCTCCGGGCGATCTAAGACAGTTTGGCAGGAAATTTCCGATGAAACGCCCGAACCAGATTGAAGGCATGGACATCCCTGGACCTGATCCATGAATTTTCCTTGGGTCCATAACCCTTCCAATGGACCAAGTACTGTAGCCCGCCACAGGATCTACGGGAATCCAATATTTGGCTCACTTCAAAGTCCTACTGGCGATCCACCAAGAAATGTTTGGGAGGGTAGGATGAGAGAAGGAGTTCTGGAGGAACGGCTTGAAGATAGAGACAAGGAATAGTGGGGGTATTCTTATGGTATCCGGAAGTTCCAGTTTGAACGCCACCGAGTTGACTTGTTTTAAGATTTTATAAGGTCCAATGAACCTGGCCCGAGTTTGGAGGGAGGTTGTTTCAAGCGGATATTTTTTTTAGCCAGCCAGACCTGATCTCCCACTTGAAACGGAAAGGATGACGTCGACTTTTATCCACCTGGGTCTCTTTCTGGAAGGTAGCTTTGGCCAGATTAGCCTGGATTTTCTTCCAGAGTAATTGGAGTTCTTGGATTTTATTATCCACTGCAGGAACTCCAGAGAGAGGACTGGAAGGATAAAGGGCAGCAGGTGGTACTCGTAGGCACAGAAGAACGGAGATTTCAGTGTGGAATCGTGTTTCATGGAGTTGCGGGAAAACTTGGCCCACAGGAGCAGATCAACCCAGTCGTCCTGTAGTTCAGATGCAAAACATTGCAGGAATTCCTCCAAGGACTGTCCAGCCCCTTCCATGAGTCCATTGGACTTGGGATGGTAGGAAGAAGAAAAATGACGGGAGATGCCCATTCTTTGATAGAAGGCCTTCCAGAATCTTGAGACAAATTGGAATCTGTGGTCCGAGACCATAACCGTCAGGACTCCATGAAGGCAAAATTTCTCCTTAATAAAGATTTCAGAAAGTTCGGAGGCTGTAGGTAGCTTCTTGAGAGGAACAAAATGGGCTTGACATGTAAGGTGATCGACTACGACCAGTATGGTAGTCATACCCCTGGAGGGCGGCAATTCCACGACAAAATCCATGGATAAATGGGTCCACGGACGGGTGAGAACTGGAAAGGGTTCTGTCTGGATTTCTGGTTCTGTAAGGGGGTAATGAGGAGAGGGGGGTAATGAGGAGAAGGGGTGTTAATGAAGAGAATGGGGGTAACAAAAGGGAGAAACTGTGGCCTCGAGTAGGTGACCCCTGGGAGCAGGTCGATGGTACTGTACAAACGTAAGATCAGTGTGGCGGGAATGCCTCTGCCTGTTTTTTGGCGAATGCATCGGCAAACTCCTGGTAAAAAACTGGAAGGCATGATAAAGAAGTCACTGTGGGTGGTTGAACCTCAGAAATGGTGCAAGGCCTCGGAAGACAAGATTCATGGCAATGTTGTCCCCAGGCTGTCACTTGAATTGTCGCCCAATCGATCTTGGGGTTGAGGTGCTGCAACCAGGGAAGGCATAGGACCACTGGAGTAGAGGGAGAGCAAATGACATAGAATGAAAGTGTCTCTTTGTGGAGTGCCCCATGCGACACCAGCAAAGGATTAGTCTCGAGGGTGATGGTCCCAGGTATCAGAGTTCTTCCATCAATGGCTACTACCGCTATCGAGGTCTCCCTAGTACGGAGGGGGTGGAGTGAAGTTCCGCAAAAGCGTGATAATTCATTGTGGCTCCTGAGTGAAAATGGAGGCTGGTCCCCAGGAGAGTGAAACCGGCAAGAGAAGCCGTGCAGGTTGGAATTCAGAATGAATAGAAGAAATTAATCAGTAGGGATTCCTTTTCCCAGAGAGGGGCCCAGGCCAAAGCCTTGTCGGTCAGTAGGGAAATGACATATGCTACCCTGGATTGATTGATGCAGAACATGGAGGGCTGGATTTCAAACTGGATGGAACACTGATTCAAATATCCTCTACACGTCATAGGGTCCCCTTCATAACTTAGAGGCATCGGGATCCGTGGTTCCCTGGGCATAGGGGATGACAGAGCTGGCACTGGAGATGCTGCCAGCAATGGCGGTGCAGGGGTAGAACCCACGTGGAATGTATCCAGCGGATGATAATGTCCTGAAGTCGGCTAGAAATGAGTGACAGCTGTTGGTCTTGCTGGGCGAGGTGTGTCTCATGATCTCCAAGTAGTTCCCGATGGAGAGATATGGCTCGCATTACCTCAGTGGGGTCCATGTTTGGCCAAGCAAAATGTGACATGCTCGTCTCAAATCAGGAGGCGGACCCTCAGGGCTGAGGTAGGGATGCTAATAAACTGACCACAACCTAGGGACAGAGTCCTTTAAGAGTATCTGTAGTTGGCATTGAAGCAGGGGTCAGGGCTGGCGGCAGAGTTGGAAAGTCCAAGGGACAGGCAGAGGTGCAAAGTCGAGGAGGCAAGTGGAGGTCAGGGCAGGCAGAAGGCAGCAAGGTCAGGGTCACGGTTCTGGGTCAGCAACAGGGAATCCAAAACAGGCAAGAGGGTAAGGCGTAACTGCAAAGACCGACAGTAGCTGCAAACATACAGAACTTTGCTCGGCGACTCCTTATGGTAACTGCAGCTTTATAAAGCAGGCTGCCAGTACCCAAAATGGTCACGGAGAGCAGAAAGGGCAGGAGAGACAGAAAGCCTGGCCCATAGAAAAAACCTGGCACAGATCGAACAGAATCCTTACAAGGGTTCTATAAAACTAGTATGTATAATAAATAGCTTAAATGTAGCTGAAACTTACGTAGTATCACGAACACTGTGGTCATTTGAAGTATCTCTGTGATATACTGTAGAGATTTCATCTCCATATTGTGGGACCCGGTTAGGTCCTAGTCCTGTATCAAGTGTCGTAAATTACAATTCTAGTTTTTTCTCCTTCGTCAACAATTTACATTAAATTATTATATTATTATTTCATTAGTAGATGTAGAGTGCTCGCAATAGGGATTATTTTTTCTTCTGTCTACACAGAAGGGGTTAGTGGCTATTAGTTCCTGTTTTATTTATTGTAATGTTGCTGCCCACGGAGGATGGGAGGAAGATGAGGATGGCCTTTATCCTGGCAAGGGTAAGTAGAACTTTAATTTACTTTATGCTTGCTGGTTTTATTTTTAATGGGCAAATGCACTATTATCCATAGCTTGGTAATAGTCATTTTGCCCATAACTGTACTGTATGTGTTGGGGGAAGGGTGGGAGGGGATGTTGTTGGTGGTACAGGGAGTTGATTGTTTATTGGTAAGTAGTAGGTATTTGTTTCAGGGTACATGCAACTACACACGTGGGTTTCTTGACAAGGCTTATTTATTTAGCCTTAAAAGATATACAGCACACAAAACAAAAATAGCTTTTCATCAGCAACAAATGAAAATGGCTTTTTCTTCAGCAAACCAAACAAAACAGTTTCTCTTTAGCAGACAGTCTATATATAAGGTAGCTACCCTTTTTCTATGCAGGGGACAGACAGTTCACCATTCAACTACTTTGCTATTCAGACCTTGTTTCAGTAATCTCTTTATCAGCTTATTCCTCTCTCCTCAACAGCCACGCTCCATGTGTCTACAGCCTGGGTTTTAACACACCTTGATTAGGCAGCTGGGATCCAACTAATTGTCCCGAGGTTCCCAGCTGAAGTTAACCTAGTCATTGCTGCACTGCAGACTAGACATAGGTTTTTCAGGCATATAAATGGTGGCTTTTATTTACCCTGTCACATTCCTCCCCTGTTGGGGCTACGCACGGCTGAAGCCCGACCATCTACCCCTTCTCTAGAAAAGAAATCAGCATTTGCGTTCTCTTTTCCCGGCCTATGCTGAATCTCAAATGAGAAGGGTTGGAGGGCCATATACCACCTAGTCAATCTAGCATTGGAATCCTTCATGCTATTTAATCACTTTAGTGGAGCATGATTCGTCACCAAAGTAAAATGGACTCCTGCCAGGTAATGCCTCAAAGCCTCGATTGCCCACTTTACTGCGAGGCACTCTTTCTCAATCACTGAGTAGTTTTTTTCCCTTGGGAACAATTTCCTACTCAGGAAAAGGATAGGATGTTTAACTCCCTCAAACTGTTGTGACAACACTGCCCATAGCCCTATCTCTGATGCATCTGTTTGCACTATAAAAGGGCTGTTGAAGTCTTGGCTTCTAAGGATGGGACCCTCTGATAGACACCTTTTTATGTCCTCAAAGGCTCTCTGACAATCCCTTGACCACACCACTTGTGTAAGGGCACACTTTTTGTGAGATCCGTTAAAGGGGCTGCCACTTCCGAATAGTTGGGTATGAACCGCCGGTAGTACCCTGCTAAACCCAGGAGAGAGCGTACCTGCGTTTTTGTTTGGGGGGTCGGAACTTCTTTCAGGGCAGCTACCTTGTCGGCTAGTGGCCTTACTTTTACACCTCCCACTGCATACCCTAAGTATTTGATTCCGCTTTACCCAAGGCACATTTCTTAGGGTTGGCTGTGAGCCCTGCCTCTCTTAGAGATTTGAGGACCGCTTTCAGGCTATTTAGATGGGCCCGCCAGTGTTTACTATAAATGACAATGTCATCTAGGTAGGCAGCGGCATAAATCCTATGGGGCCTCAGTACCTTTTCCATGAGTTTCTGAAATGTGGCTGGGGCTCCATGCAGTCCAAATGGCATTGTCACAAACTGGTATAAACCCATGGGAGTGGCAAAGGCTGTTTTGCATTTGGACTTTTCCTCTAAGGGTATTTGCCAGTATCCTTTTGTCAAGTCCAACGTGGATATATATTCCGCGTTACCAAGGGCGTCAATTAATTCGTCCACCCTTGGCATCGGATATGTGTCAAACTTGGATACCGCATTGATCTTTCGGAAGTCCACACAAAATCGTACCTTCCCATCGGGTTTAGGGACCATAATTAGTGGACTACACCACTCACTGCATGATTCCTCAATCACTCCTAAGTGTAACATTTCTTGTACCTCCTTCTCTACCAAAGCCCTACGACTTTCAGGCAACCTATAAGGACTGGAAAGTACTTTTACCCCAGGTGCTGTCGCGATTGCATGGGAAATTAAGTTAGTTTGTCCTGGTAAGTCAGAAAAAACATCCTGGAATTGTGTAATTATTGCTGACAAGTCCCCTTTTTGTTCAGAGACAACTGGTTACCCATTGGGAATTTATCATCACTCACGATGTTCTCCCGTGGAGGCTGAGGACCCAAGTCCGTTTCCTCCTCCACCGGGTGGATGAATAGAGACCGCTGCATCTTCCAGGGTTTCAGCAAGTTCACATGGTAAATTTGTTTACCCTTCCTGGACCCTGGTTGAGCGATCTCGTAATCCACATCACCCGTACGGCGGAGTACTTCGAATGGGCCCCGCCATTTGGCCAGGAGTTTACTCTCGCAACTGGGTAACAATAACATCACCTGGTCTCCTGGATGAAACATTCTGATTGTAATGTCTCTCCTGACTGTCCTGGGCTGATCTAAGTTCTCCCTGGCAAAATGGCCGACCACATCTAGGCGCTTCCTAAGGTCTAGTACATATTGCAGGGTATTCTTAGAAGGGGACTGCTGTTCCTCCCAGGACT
Organism: Ascaphus truei; assembly: GCF_040206685.1. Lineage (NCBI taxonomy): Eukaryota > Metazoa > Chordata > Amphibia > Anura > Ascaphidae > Ascaphus > Ascaphus truei. The sequence goes on from NC_134486.1 coordinate 109,162,099, forward strand.
CCTTAAGGAGGTCTAGGATACCCCGGGGTTGGCGGCCATAGAGCAATTCAAATGGAGAGAATCCCGTGGAGGCCTGGGGACCTTCCCGCACTGCAAACAGCAGAAAAGGGAGAAGTTCATCCCAGGCTCTCTTCTCTGAATCTACAAATTTCCTCAGCATCCCTTTTAGAGTTCGGTTAAATCTTTCCAACAATCCGTCAGTCTGTGGATGGTAGACCGATGTCCGAACAGACTTGACCTCTAGTAACTTTAAGACATCCTGCATCAGTTTAGCCATGAAATTTGTACCTTGGTCTGTCAACATAACCTGGGGAAGTCCAACCCGTGAGAACAGTTCCAACAACTTGTTGGCTACTTGCTTCGCCATTGCTGTTCTCAGGGGGAACGCCTCAGGATATCTTGTCGCATAATCACAGGATAAACCTGTGTCCTTTTCGCAGAAGGTTCTAAAGGTCCTACCAAGTCTACCCCAATCCTCTCAAAGGAACTGACACCAAGGCTAGAGGAACCAAAGGGGCTGGTTTTTGTCCTTTTGGACTAGTTAGCTGGCACTCCGGACATGCTGCACATAGCTTAGCAATATCACTATGCATCCCTGGCCAATAGAATCGGGATGAAATACGGTCCAATGTTTTATCCCTGCCCAGGTGACCACCCCAAGGGACAGTATGGGCTACAGTGAACACAGATTTAACAAACGCCTTGGGAACCAATATCTGTCTGGTGACCTCCCCTGTTTGTGTCTGCCTATTCACCCTATATAGGATATCCTTTGATAGCTCAAAATGGGGGAATACTATCACCCCCTGTGCATCTAAAATCTGTTCATCAATTTTCACCACCTTGTCATACTGTCTAGCAAGGACTGGGTCTTCCCTTTGCTTCTGGCGAAAGTCAGGGAGGTACAGGTCTGGTAAATCTCCAGGGGCCATATCCCCCTCCCTTTGGCCATCCCCAGCCATCACTTGTGACCTCTGACTACTAGAATGGTCACCTTGAGACCCAGATTTCTGCAACCAGTCCTGTTTGTCCAAACGTCTTTGCTTCCGAGTCTTTTGAACCCGGTGTCTACTGGCAAAAAGTTCTGCCAAGAAGGGGAACAGTTTACCAGGGTTCTCCTGAGCCCTAGAAGGAGACTCCTCGTGAAAGACTGGGGCCATTAGGTCCGAAAAGAAAGGCCAGTCCCGACCGAGCACAACGGGGGCAGGGAGCCAAGGAGCGGCTCCTACCTCGTGGTAAGCCTCCTGACCTTTTACCTGTAGCCGGATTTTGGCCGTCGGATAGCGTTTTACATCGCCGTGTATACATTCTATGCTCCATGGGGAGTCAAAAGAACATACGTTGGGCAGTAACAGTTCCTGGAGGACCAGAGTTTTCCCAGAGCCCGAATCTACAAGGGCCTGGACAGTTTTTCCCCCAATCAGGGCTGGAAGTAGCCAGGGCTTGTAATTTTCGCCATTAAAAGCCGAGGTGATGGTTCTGCTGAATGAACAATCCATCAGTGGACAGTCCACATACCGATGGCCTTGTTCTCCGCAGGTGGAATATGGAGAGGGTTCCCTCGCAGGAGGGGGCTGTGGATAGCACTCCACTGGACCGGTTACTGGAGACCAGGCATCTGGTGGGTCTTGTGGGCGACGTCCTCGGAAGTTCCTCCCATTTTGCGACGAGCCGACATCCAGAAGGAGATGATGGTCTCTGCGGGGACCAGCATTTGGACTCCGTCCTTGCTGGAACGACTGCTCCTTCCATTGGACTTGCTGCATTAACTGTCCCTGCTGTCTGGTCTGCTCGCACAGAAACTCTTTCAAAATTTCTTCCATTCTTGTGTGTGTGTGTGTGGGCCTTTAACTGCAGGAGCCTTTTGAAAAAAATCCTTCCCAATTCTTGACACCATATGTTGCAGGGTACATGCAACTACACATGTGGGTTTCTTGACAAGGCTTATTTATTTAGCCTTAAAAGATATACAGCACACAAAACAAAAATAGCTTTTCATCAGCAACAAACGAAAATGGCTTTTTCTTCAGCAAACCAAACAAAACAGTTTCTCTTTAGCAGACAGTCTACTGTATATATAATACAACAATGGGGAAAGGGAAGGGGATGGAGACCCTCGCATCAGCCTATAATAAAGTGAGATAAACAACGGTGCAATAAGGGGAGAGAACAGGATGATTACTAGAAAACAAGGACACCCTCAGAGCAGCACTCGTTGTAAATGAAAATGTAGTGATGATAGACTTAAAATTTAAATGCTTTAATTATGTTAGTTAAAATAAGTGTCAAAATCGTTGAAATAAATGAACAACTGACAGTGGTAAAACAACACACAAAACAGAGTCAGGCAGTTTATCAACTGCAGGACTAAGGGGGTTATCTACCAAGTCACCTGTCAATGCACCAAAAAGTACGTTGGCAAGACCATCCGTGAGTTCCGCCAGCGTATTTTGGAACATCTAGGGGCAATACGGAATCATCTGGACACCCCTCTAGCCAACCACATACATCAGGTGCATGGTGGTGACATTACTAACCTTTGCTTCACAGGGATCAAAAGCGTCCCCCCGAGTCCGAGAGGGGGTGACTGGAATCGCCTCATTTTACAGAAAGAGTCCAAATGGATTTATCTGTTGGGTACTTTGGCACCTAGAGGGATTAATGAGGGTTTTCTATTCTCTCCCTTTATTTAGAATGCAAACATCACCACACTTAATCCCCTGGGCTTTCTGGTCCACGATATTCAAGCAACATTTGTCCTATACAAGGGTGGGCTTTATGACCATCCCACATTTTGTGATCTTGTTCCCCTAGTTATACAACAACGTTCATACAACTTCTGAACCAATAAATATCACGTCTTGTCTGTTCTCAATTTTATTGCTTAGGCAGGCTCTCAGTTGATCCCGTCTGCAGCACCAAGTACTCCACCGTTCTCCTGCAATGGAATTAATTGGTTAAACTCAGCTGCCCTGCATTAGCTGGTCATTCAACACACACTATATATACCTTGTGTGTAGCTCTCCACGTCACCACCTTTGAAAAAGCGCCCCAGCGAAACGTGCGTCAGGTGGGAGGCGGCTACAGGACTGACGTCATCACGTATTGACGTGCACATGCCGGGCAGAGGGTGAGAGGCACTGCTAAGTGCCGATGTATGCATGAAGGGATACAATGTTTATATGCAATAGACACTCTGTATGTGGTGTCGCTGCCTGTTGAATTCTGAGCTAGCAACTAACTTACATCAGCGTTACTATATTGCGCAAGCTCTGACGAGGGCCTGATATATACTTTTGATAGGGGCACGGTGTGTTTATTATTACCCTACCCTGAATATTCAAATGTAACTGCTGCTTATTATCATTATTGCATTATATGTACCCCTTCCTTCCCTCTGCCAACTATATGTGGTTGCTCACTTTGTTTTTGCTACCTGCTACCGTACTTGCTATAGTGGCACATTTGAACTAGGGGGCCATAACTTGATACGGACGAGATCCGTGCCCCAGAGCTGGATATTACATTTTGTAAGCTCTTGTGCACTTAGCTTTTGACAGTCCAAACAACTACTTAACTATCACTGTTCTCTGCGTGTTGTGAGGCTTTAATAAGCGTGATAATGGCACATTTGAACTAGGGGGCTATAACTGGATACGGACTAGAACCGTGCCCCAGAGCTAAGTATCACACTTTGTGAGCTCCTGTGCGCACTGTTTATTAACACTTAGATCACCAATCTTACCAATCTACAGTTAAGGTTGACTAATCCTGTATTTAGGGATCCTCCACGACCAGAGTTATTTCAACATTTTAGTTTATTGCGGCTGTACTACACCATCACTAGTGAGCTTTCACTCTACTACTGCATATTTTGCATAACAATTTTTTGGCATATACCTTTGCATGTCAGTCCACCGTCACCTGTATCTATTTTACAGGCTTCTTAACCTTGTTATTGCTGAACCAGGGGGCAAACTATTCAGTTAAGAATTGTTCATCACTGCTAATCAGCAGATAGGTAGGATCTCTACCTCTCCCCCTAGACTTCAGTTTAAGTATTGTGTATTTCTGTCTGTTTTGTGTGTTGTTTTACCACTGTCAGTTGTTCATTTATTTCAACGATTTTGACACTTATTTTAACTAACATAATTAAAGCATTTAAATTTTAAGTCTATCATCACTACATTTTCATTTACAACGAGTGCTGCTCTGAGGGTGTCTTTGTTTACTGTATATATAAGGTAGCTACTTTTTTTCTATGCAGGGGACAGACAGTTCACCATTCAACTACTTTGCTACTCAGACCTTGTTTCAGTAATCTCTTCAGCAGCTTACTCCTCTCTCCTCAACAGCCACGCTCCATGTGTCTTCAGCCTGGGTTTTAACACACCTTGATTAGGCAGCTGGGATCCAACTAATTGTCCTGAGGTTCCCAGCTGAAGTTAACCTAGTCAGTGCTGCACTGCAGACTAGACATAGGTTTTCCAGGCATATAACTGGTGGCTTTTATTTACCCTGTCACAGTATTTTAATGTCTATTGGGGGTAGAGGTGGTGAGTGAAGTGGGTACTTGGCTCACTGCTATGGTAATGAAGTTGTTAACTCCTCCTGTAACCTTCCTGGTAGGCCTAACCACCCACCTTGGGCCAAGTACCCCCTCACCCACCCTCTCTACCCCCAATAAACCAGCTACTGTGCCTTAACCCCTTCAATGCCTTACCGGCTAGCTGCTAAGGTAATGAAGCTGCTTTAATGTGAATTTTAATATTAGTGTGCGAGAGCAGGGGGTCTCCTGACCTGAACGCATTGATTTCAGCCTCGGGACCCCTGCTTCCCAAGCTGAAGGTCCCGGTATGGGGTAACGGTTTCTCCTGCAGTATTTAAATCCTACTGTCACGTGGGCCGTGATGCGGAGGATTTAAAAATGGCGGGGGATACTGGCACCACATACCAGGTCCTGTAACTCGGGAAGCAGGGTGTAGACTCTTATTAAAATTAATATTTAGTCCAGTCTTCTAAATCCAAGGCAATGCTCTTGAGTTTAAACGCTGAAATAGCATTCAACAAAATTAATTGGGATTTTCTAGCTAGAACTATGCTGGGGTTTGGTTCTTCTGGCCCATTTTTTAAAGTGGTACAAGCCCTATATGACGCCCCTACAGCTTCTCTAAAAATGTAATGGGGAGAACTAAACCAAATCAAGATTAGTAATGGAACCAGGCAGGGTTGTCCATTATCCACCTGCTCTTTGCATTAACAATTGAACCTTTTGCAATTAAAATCAGGGAAAATACCAATATTTAGGGTAGAGATTGGCCAGGAGATTTTCAAATAATCTCTCTTTGCTGATGATATCATCTTGACAATTTCCAACTCTTTGACTTCACTCCCTAATTTACAAGATGAACTCTCTAAATTCGGTTTGTTCTCAGGTTATAAAATTAATTCGTCTAAACCAGAGGCTCTAAATTTAACTTTACCAGACTCCGAGGTTAAAATAAGCAAATTAAATTTGAATTACCACTGGAATAATGTGAGATTGAAATATCTAGGGATTTTCCTCACAAAAGACTATCAATCTCTATATTTAAAATTAACTACCCAGAACTTTTTATCAAATTAAAACGAAATCTTCTACTCTGGAACGGCCACCAAATTTCCTGGATAGGTCGTATTTTATCAGTTAAGATGAATATTCTCCCAAAACTGCTTTATTGTTTCCAGACACCCTGTAAGGATCCGTCATCTGAGCACCCCAGGCGTGCTCCCATCTTATGCAGACCCGTGATCGGGTATCCTGCCTCCGCTGCCTCCTGCAGTGCATCTCGCATACCAGTTAATACCAGCATTCCTTCTAGGGTGCACGCCGCCCTCACTCGGCACTAAATGCCGTCCCCGCTGGTCCAGGCTCTGCTCGCGCGGTGACGTCACCGTCGTGCAGCGCGCACCCACTATGCGCGGCATCCGCGCACACACGTTGAATCTTCCTGTTTTGCTGTATAATTGGATTCACCCGTCCTGTCTCCTTCAACCAACCACAGTCAGGCATACTAAGGAGTATGGTTCCTACTCATTGGCCTGTCTTTCCTATATATGCTAAGCCTGCCCTCTGGCACATTGGCTGAGCATAACCTTGTTTATGTACGCTGGGTTCACTGCAGTACTGCCTCCTGTCTGAGCCTTGGAAGAGAACAAAAAAAACGCGTATAAGCTCCAGGCAGGTCCAGCTGCAGTTGCACTAGGCACTGATAAATGCAATATGTGGAGCTAACACCGGGTAGAGGGGAATAAAGGGTTAAGCAGTAATGTGTAGAAAAGAATGAATAGGGAGGACAGGAGGGGAACAACACAGGGACAATATGATGTGAAGTATTTTCTCCTAGTCCCCATAGACCCGGGGAGCCCGGTGTGGAGTAGCCTTACTCACGATACAACACCGTCCTGAGTCCCTTCTTTCAAGCTGCTTCACTGACACTGCCAGAAGCGTCTCCGGAGGGTGGTGTAGCAAGATCCTCGCAGACAACAGCAAACAGGATAAGGATCAGAAGAACATCCGCGCCAGGAAAAAAGGTAAGGCGCTCACCAGCAAAAGAGGGTAAAAATCAACTTTATTGGACTACATTAAAACAAAAGAAACAAACAATGCTAACTACTCTCCCACACGTTTCACGCCCACTGTGGCGCTTTCTCAAGGAGTAACAAAGTGGGGGAGGTCAAAGATATTTATACCTCCCACCGTCATGCAAAACAGCTGTACGTGATTACTAACTAAGCCATTGCAAAACAAGAATAGATGAGAAAGGAAAGAAAAAGAAAAGGAAAGGGGAGAAAGAAAAAGGAAAGGAAAAATCAAGAGACATAAACAAGACAAAGACAAAACAAAGAAATAATGAAAAGAATATTAATAAACAAAAATAAAAATAAGAATAGATGAATCATAATAAACCTACACATGAAAATTGAAATAATGAAAGTTGAAAAAATGAAATGAATAAATAAGTTGTGTCACATAAATAACGTCCTTAGTAAATACATAGCAACCAACTGAGTGAATTAATTAATTTTCTCAGTTATTACCAAAGATAGAAAAAATAATCATCAAAGGCAAGACATACTAGTAGTGATATATGTACATAGTGACACTGTTAAATAAATCATTAAATAATAAACAACCATAACTTTTAGAACAAGCAATAACAAAATCAACTCATATAGAAATAACATATATATGCAAAATGAATAGTGAAAAGAAGAATAAGAAACAAATAATAAAACTGACAGATGTTACCAAAATAACAAAAATGTAACTGGATATGCATAGAAAACATTATGGTGGGAGATGAAGCAGTGCTTTGCCGAAAAGGGTAAAGATAAGTAATTGATTAAGTAATTAAATGTCTGCATAATGACAAATGCAGACAAAAAATAATGGGATTCACTTGTCCAACTTAAATAATACAAAATAAAATAAGTGGACATATATTAATAAACAATAATAATATTGAAAAAATATTTAATAAAAGAAAATCATAAAAAATAACTATAAAAATCTTATAGAAAACATTTCAGATCCCAATCAATGTTTAACCCGTTAGGTACTAGCGTATCAAGCGTGAAAATCCAAAAAGCCTCACGCTTATGAAGCAAATTGCTTCTGTCTCCCCCCCTAAATTGTAATCCAATGGATTCCAGTGTAACACATTTGAAGTTAGTCAAGCTTCCATTTTGACATGTACCAAAATGTTTTGATACTGGGTGTAGTTGATCTTTTTTAGTAATTAGTCTGATATGTTCGGTTATGCGTTGTTTCAAAGGTCACACATTTGAACGACAAGGATAGCAACCAGTGAAATTTGGAAAGAAATTTTTCTTAGTTTGGTTTAAGGTCGATTTGGGCAGACTAGGTGATATAAGATTGCCCATTGTTTCAGATCTTTGAAACACAATTTTTGGATCATTGGATGCCATTTATTTAAGAAATGGATCTGTGGCCAAGATATGCCAATTTTTCTTTATTATCCTTTTAATGTAATTGGCCTGGTTGCTATACTTTGTGATAAAAAGAGGTGGCCGTCGGTTATTATCATTGCTCCCATGCAAGATTTTGTTACGTTTGCTCTTGGAAATAGCACCACAAGATTGAATTAGACTATCCCTTGGTTCTTGTTTAGCACTTTGATAAGCCTCTAAGAGAATAATGGGATCGTATCCTCTAGCTTCAAATCTCTTGATCAACTCTATTGATCTAGTTTCATAGTCCTCAATGCTTGAGCAATTTCTGCGAATAAGTAGAAATTGACCCCGAGGTATGCCTTTAAATAAATTCTTGTCATGGCAACTAGTGGCATGTAATAGTGTATTATGAGCATTGGGTTTCCTGTATATATCTGAATGAACTTTCATATCCAAATCAACATATAAACACAGATCAAGGTAATATATATGATGGTGATGGTGATGAGAAGTGAAAGAAAGATTGAATGGGTTAGTGTTGAGGTGGTGAATTAAAGCTAGCAATTGAGTGATAGTGCCCTGCCAAATCAATAAAAGGTCATCTATATAATGGTGATATGAAACTATGAGATGTCTGTAGGGGTTCCCATCTCCAAACACGTGACTCTGTTCCCACCAACCCATGAAAAGGTTGGCATATGATGGGGCAAAGCATGTTCCCATTGCTGTGCCACGTGTTTGGAGATAGAATCTTCCTGCAAACACAAAATAGTTATGTGTGAGTAAAAAAGAGAAAAAAAGAGATGCTGTCAAGTAAAAAAGTGATATGTGCCGGTGAAAGATCAGAATGTGTCTCAAGAAAATAACGTGCTGCAGTGAGACCATGTGAATGTGAAATACTGGTATAAAGTGAGGCCACATCGAGTGTGACCCACATATGGCCCAAGTGAACTCTGAATAAATATAAAGTACGTGAGATGTGTCCAGGAGATAAGAAGGGAGAGAAGAAACCAAAGGCTGCAAATAATGATCAACAAAAATGGATACATTTTCACCAAGAGACCCAATGCTTGAAACAATGGGTCTTCCTGGGGGAGCAACAAGAGACTTATGAATTTTGGGTAAGTGGTGGAAAATTGGGACAACAGGATGTTTGCAATTGAGAAAATCAAATTCATTGGCCGACAGTACTTGTAGTATCTTGCCTAAGTCAAGGAGTACATATAACTCCTGGAGAAAGGCATAGTGCATAGGAGCGATGGTCATTCAATTGCCGCAATGCTTCATTAACATAATAATCATAGTCAACCACAACAACGGCACCTCCCTTGTCTGCCTTCTTAACTACAATGGCAGAATTGTTTGGATGTTTTTTAGGGCATTCCGTTGTTCAAAGGTGAGATTAGCTCTGTATTGTCTGTTATGATTGGCAGAGGTAATGCCTTGTGAGAGAAGTTTTAAATCCCTTTGTACTGATGCCTGAAAGATGTCAATAGCATGACCTCTTAAAAAAGTAGGACAAAACTTGGATTGTCTTTTAAAGCCAGAGTCTCTTCTACCCAAAAAGTTTTGTAAAGAATCTTCATGTTTCTGTTCATGTTCTAATAATAGTTCAGATAAATCTTGTAGATGACATTGGTCTCTGAACGTTAACTTGGTGTTTATATCAAAAACAGGGACTGTATTAGTTGTGTGACTGTCTTGTAAATCTTGGCTGAGAGTATCCCCAGAATCGATGTTAAATTCTTTTGTCTGAAGAATCTTTTCAAAGATAGTTTTCTTGTAAATTTATATAAATCCACTGTTGTGGAGAATAAATCAAAGTTCTTACTTGGTGCAAAAGTAAGTCCAAGATCCAAGACTTGTATTTCAGATTGACTCAAAGTGTATTTTGAAATGTTAATGAGATTTGAATCCTCCAAATCTAACACCTCATTTTCTTTGAAGGAGCTGACCACCAATTTATGTCTGGATTGTCTCCTTCTCCGCCTTCGTTTTTTGACGCTGGTTTAATTTTTAATGGGCAAATGCACTGGGCCTTGCCTGTCTTGTCCTGTGTTGCCTGATTTTGTTTGCTTTTTGAATTTTGCACATCTCCGCTCCTGACCCGGCTTACCAACGATGATCCGTACCTCTCCAATCCTGACCCCGGCTTACCCACGACGATCCGCACTTCTCTAATCCCGACCATGGAAAAAGTACCTGCAACGATCCGTACCTGTCCAATCCAGACCATGGCAAGTATCACTAACTATCCTGATCTCTCCTACCCCGACCCGGCTACCTCAACCTATCTACACTCCAGACACGCCCTTGCAGCTGTAGGTTGGCGTTTATCAAATCCCCACCTCGGCCTCGCGGTCACGACTTGTTTGTGGGGAGCGCATCCTTACACACTCCCAGTCTCTATTCCAATAAACTATTTAAAGGACTTTCAGAATAAAATTATGCAATTAATTTGGGGTAACAAAAGACCAAGAGTGCCCAGATCTGTTAAGCTTGCACCAAGAGAAATAGGGGGTCTAGCGGTTCCTGATATCAGGAAATATTATTTATTTGAAACAGGTGGTCTTCTGGCATTCCCAGGAAGGTCAATACCAATGGGTAGATATAGAAAATAGATTTATTAACCATGGGGCACTCCCGGCTCTTATATGGAATAACAAGCCAACAAAGGGTCTTATACCAGACCTTTTTGACTCAGCAGTGATAACATTTTCTATTAAGATTTGGTATAAGGCTAAAACCAATTATCAATTAGCCTCAGTTCCTTTGAGATGTACCCCTATTTTTGACAACCGGATTTTGGTCCAGGCTGATCCACAGACACTTTTGATTTATGGAAGGTTAATGATATTAGAGATGTGGGATATATGCTTCTGAGAGGTAAATTATTACATGTTAATGACTTTTCAGTTAATGACTTCAGAGATACTCTTTGACGGGTACTGAGATGTTCAGATTCTTGCAAGTTTCTCACTATCTTAGGCAGCTGTCTCAAGGTGGGTTTTTCTCAGAGGGCACTGTATTCGAAGAACTATGCAGGAATAGAAATTATCAGTGGGGACTTATTTCAACTATTTACTGTACCAATTTCTTAGCTCTTGTGAATTTAAAGCTCCCTGCACACATCACTATATGGTTCAATGGGCCCAGGATTTTCAGGTGGAGATTTCTTCGGGGGACTGGCACTCCATCTGGACCAATGCAACAAACACCACTATGCACAATATCTAAAGAAAATATTTATAAAGTTATTTTCAGGTGGTATTTGACGCCCCAGAGATTGAGGCAGATTTACCCAGAGACCACAAATCTCTGTTGGAGGGGTTGTGTAGGTGTTGGAGATATGGCCCATATCTTGAGGCTCTACCCCAAAACACAGAGGTTCTGGGGAGTAGTACAGAAATTAGTGCGAGAGACTTTTGGAATAAGGATCACCCTAGACCCTATTATTATGATTCTGGGTAAACTGCTAGATAATTTATATGAAAATAAAGCTAAATTATTGTTGCATATTCTCACTGCGGCTAGACGCGCAGGGCCTCTAAAAAGTCTTTACCCCCCCTCCAGGAGAAAGATTATTTTGAGAATAAATGAGGTGCAATCTATGGAAAGACTAATAGCGTATGTTAGACATAACTCAAGAAAATTCCAAAAGGTCTGGGATCCCTGGAATTCTAGGGGGAATAGGTAATCTGTTTAGTCACTGTGGATTGAGGGCTGTATGTTTATCTTCTCAGAGTTGGCAATTTTATATGATATCTGGAGTGGAGATTGTTCGGCGTCATTGTATTTTTGGTATTTTTGTATTATTGGATTTGTGTTTCTTCTATGATACCGGTGCTAATTTGGTGGTATCCCCCCCCTCCCTTTTTCTTTATTTCTGTATCCCTTCCTTATGTTTTTCAAAAATTCTAAATAAAAAATAAGTTATTAAAAAAAAAATGCAGCTATCTCCATGCAACTCTTTCAAGCCGCAGTTTAAGCAAATACTTTCAGTGCGATAAGATTTAGAAGAAAAAAAACAAGTATGTCGCTCTTGCATTTGTTTGACCGCACTTTACGAAAAAGGGTGTTTTTTCTTAGTGAATACTGTTTTGACACATATGTTTTATGTGCCGTAAAACAATGGAAAGTCACTCGCCAATGCACTGAATTTATCGAGGTTTAGTGAATAGGCCCCTTTGAGTGTTAAGCTTGCTTATTTAGGGGAGATGGTATTCTGTGCTTTTGTGGAGCGCTGCACAAAACCAGACCAGAGCAGAATGGAAGAGGACTCCCACCTCTTCTGTTTGCTTCATCAGTGATGGCTCAAACCAGTGATCGCTCTGAGAATCACAATGTGCTGAAGGGGCTGTGACCCTTATGTGCCGTGGCCCCTATGGACCACAGAAGGTTAACAAATAGCCCATGAATATGTATTTTTGTGAATCTGCCTTGATTACATAAACAATTTTCAAAACTATTGTAGCCAAAACTGAATAAACTGAAAAACAGCCCTAGTCGCACAGTTTTGACATGCAATAATGCCTTCATGAATACAGCAACATTTAAATCATCTGCAAATGATACTTATTGGAATTTAAGTAATAGGTCCATTATGAGATAAATGTTTGCATTTTTAACTACAGTAGCTTTTGTATTAATGATACAGAAAAGGCGTCACTGTTTTAAAGCTATTAGTTTCAGTGTGATAGAAATATGATCAATTCATTTCTGTGATGGGTTTGAATTCTGCATCCGGCCTCTCATAAATATTACATTTAACTTTCCCCCATCAATACATTTTTTACAAATTCTATTTTTTTTCTTACTATAGCGCATACAGTGAAAACAATACACATATCAAGTTTTATACTCAGAACAGACTTTATGGCATTATGTTATATCTTCATTGAACCATAAAAATAACTGCTATTGCTCATTACTGTAGGTATGGGAAAATATACCCAGACAATGGTAAAATCATGTACAGTAGTAATGTGTGTTGGCATCTAAAAAAATGCATCTTCTTAATCTAGATTAATTGTGAATTAATTGTTCAGGAAAAACTAGCAAAGAAAATGTACACAATTTTGAGTAAAAACAAAGTTTGTACACAAGGCAGAAGGGGTACAATTCTGGAACAAAAAAAAAGTTTCACCAGATGTACAGTATCAAAGACAAAAATGTTGCTTTGATACATGCGGGCGGGTTTTTTTGCCCAGTAATTGCTTCACTTTTGAATTGACATAGACCCATAGATAAATACTATACACTTTAACATCTGCTTACTGACATTATTTGGGGTAAATAAATAGTAAAAAGTCATACCATAAATGTATGAACTCAGTACTGTATATTGTAACTTCCATTCCTGCTCTGGCCTGGATGCGTTCAGCACTCCACAAAAGCGCAGAATACCATTTCCCCTAAATAAGCAAGCTTAACACTCAAAATCAGTTACTGTAAATCAATGCGGTTCATTCAAATTTTCTCCTATGAATTAAAGAAATGGAACAAATGTTAAATGAAAGGGATATAGTAGAATATATCTTAAAAAGTCAGTTGGGCATGGTTCAGTTAGTAACCGTTATTCCCTTCTAGTTTATAAACAGAATACCACCACTCCCCATGATTCCCCTACTCAAGTGAGATGTATTTCCACTTACTCAATAATCCCCAATGGGATGCTATTCATTCTATCCTACAGAAGCCCTTTGGAGTTCTACTAAGTGAGGATGATTTATCTGGTGTTGGTTCACATGTTGATATGACCACAAGAAGGTATTCTAAACTTTGCAACCAACTAGTAGACAGTCACTACAGCAGAACCACTGTGGGAAGGTGCATTACTCTGGGGTATATCCCCTGTGGTTCATGCAAATGCTGCAACTTTATGCTCCCTGCAAGAGATGTGTACAGATGTATGCAAATGGAGACCGTTTTAGGGTGAAATTAATATAAGGCTTTACTGCCTGTTCTTTAACAATGTAAACACAAAACATAAAAGAAAAACCTGCTCCACTTTGGAAAATAACTTAACAGTACTTTATATGCCCTATCTAACTGGATGGGTAGCTAGGCTGATTACCACCCCAAAAAAATTATATATATAAACTGTAAATACAACTGTATGCTCATCTGCATGTCTTAGGCAGGTCTGCAACCCCGCCTTTCACCATTATCACCCAGCACACAGCACTTCCACTGCAGCAAGGGATTCTGGGAAATGACATGCAAATGAGCACACAGTGCCACTTTTTGCTTCAAAGTATATATATATATAAAACAGACCAACAAGAAAGTCTCTTATCTGTTTCTGTTTCTGTTGTTGTTGCTGTAGGGGAAGGCCTCTCTGTTCTCCTGGGTCAGCATCCTTGTGTGCTATGGTACTCTCCATGTCCAGGTATAGAGGTCCTGTCCCCTTGTGTTGCTGTCAGCATACAGTAGAGGCAACTCTTATTCGAACAAAAACCAGTGGTAATTCCCCCCAAAAAACAGGAAACACCCAGGTACATTCTGAATACATGCCTTAAACTTTCCTTAAACTAGCCCCAGCATTTCTGCATTGATTAATGGCCTATCAGATTAACAGCAGGGGTCCCATTCAAACTGAATTGGAATGCCAGGGATCCCTGCTGTGTTAATCCTATGGGTCGTTAGTCAATGCAGAAATGCCTTAAACGTGCCTCAAACTAGCCCAGAACATACCCAGCACATACCCAGCACATACCCAGAATGTAACCCAGCTAGTTTATGGCAAATGTTAGAATAAACGTTGCCTCTACTGTACAGTTCTTCTGTGTTCATCAAGACATCAACTTTTCCACAGGTCAGCCCAGTTGTGGGCAAAGGAAATCTGTCTGCAATCCTCCTTCTCCTTATGTCAGCCCAAATTTGAGCTAAGGAATCTCTCTCCTGTTTCTCACATCAGGCTTTTCTAAGAGTCCAACAAAAAATAAAGAAGCCCAAAGCTACTCCAATATGACAAAAATACACAGTGAAATACCTATACAGTGGCGGCCGCCTTTACCCTAGTGCGGCCGTAGCGGCGCAATTCTGATAACCGCGGGCAGATGCATTTTTTTTGGTCCGGAATGTATTGCGGTATTTTAGCGCTCTTAATATTAGCATTTTATTAGCGCTGTCTGCAGTACTGCAATACCGTCTAAAAACTCAGGGGGGCGTTCGTGAGCTGTTGTCTTCGAAGTCTAATACTTTAGCAGTTCAACCTACGTCAGCACACAGTCTGCGTGTGCATGCGCAGTAATTGTAAATTTGCATATTTATACATGCATTTGCAGTGCTGTATGTCTCATTTGAACATTGTTAAAACGCATAGGCATGTACAGTACTGTAACAGTATCACATTTCGGCATACAGTATTCAGCGCTCTCCCCTCGCTCGCCCCCGCACACACACAGGATAATTTACTGCACTTCAGTATTTCAACTTCTTATCTACAGTACAGTACACCTCTCCACACCATTCCTTTGAATGTGTGTCTTTCTGGTTTCAATCACATTCCTGCTTGATAGCTGATGATTACTGCGCATGTGTCTGTAAGTTCACCACTGCTTGCTTGAGAAGTTCAAGAGTGTGACCAAAAAAAAAAATATTTTTTTTTCTCCTCATTTTTTATTTTTATTTTCTCCACAAGCCTGCCTAAACTATCTTGATATTACGATATTCAATCTGTGCAGTAGCTTTTGACTGCGACACTGTGCGTTTGACTGCACATGGTTGATTTGTGTGCTTTTGATGTATTTGGGGATGTAGGGATCAAATTATTATGATCACCTGCCTTTTGAAAATATGCCATTTCTTTGAACTGCAGTACAGCTAATCCTTCATGCAGCTGTACCCTGTACCCCCCTCCCGCACGCACACACACAAGGCTCGCTCAAGCAAGGATTTGAACCTCTTATCGACAGACACCTCTCAGAGCCATTCCGTTTCTAAAGCTTGCCATTGTGTTTTTAATCATCCGTCCCTAGCCGAGCATCACCTCTCTGTGCCTGCGTGTAATCCTCTTTGGGATGGGAGCTACAGTACATAGCTGATGATTACTGTGCATGCGTCTGTAAGTTCCCCACTGCTTGCTTGAGAAGTTCAAGAGTGAGTGACCAAAAAAAATTTATATATTTTTTTCTCCTCGTTTTTTATTTTTATTTTCTCCACAAGCCTACCTAAACCATCTTGATATTACGATATTCAATCTGTGCTGTAGCTTTTGACTGCAACACTGTGCGTTTGACTGCACATGGTTGATTTGTGTGCTTTTTATGTATTTGGGGGTGTAGGGATCAAATTATTATGATGAACTGCCTTTTGAAAATATGCCATTTCTTTGAACTGCAGTACAGCTAATCCTTAATGCAGGTGTACCCTGTACCCCCCTCCCGCACGCACACACACACACAAGGCTCGCTCAAGCAAGGATTTGAACCTCTTATCGACAGACACCTCTCCAGAGCCATTCCTTTTCTAAAGCTTGCCATTGTGTTTTTAATCGTCCGTCCCTAGCCGAGCATCACCTCTCTGCGCCTGCGTGCCTAATTTTCCTATTGTTGGCCTCTCTGTAATCCTCTTTGGGAAGGGAGCTAGCTGATGATTACTGCGCATGACTCACCCATCCACCCCCCTAACCCTTTGAGGCTTTGTTTATGGTAACGCTTTTGATAATCCCTTCTCGAATTTGATATGTAAATCTGATTTGCACAGCACTGGGAAATTGAGAGTTAAAAAAAAACATTATCTGATTCATGTTGTTGATGCAGTAAATTACCACTTTTTGGTGTAGGTGTGGTGGGGGGTTGTCAATGATTATGATTATCATGAATGTAAAGAAATATTTATTTTATTTTATCAGGAACAAAAAATACAAATATACAAATAATCATGAATAATACAAAAGGCAGTCTTTATTCAGTTTTTCTGTCAGATGAAAATTGAGGGCCGGTGGATAATCATGAATAATGCACATTGATAATAATATTAATTAATAATATATAATATAATATATATAATAATATAATGTTTTCCGTCTTTATCTTCTTCCTCATTCTGTATACAGTACAGTAGTTCATTGAGAGAGGAGAGGTTGTGTGTACATCATGACTGCTGTTTAGATACTGTACACTTAACTGTACAAACAGTTCACAAACTTTACACGATACTCCCCCCTCTCCCCCAGTCCATCCTTTTTTTCTGAAAAGACAAGAAAACAAAAAATTAGTGCAGTTATGTGCATACTGTATTATGGCATTGTGTGCTGTATAGTACTGTCAAACTAGTCTATACTGGAACTACTGTATACTGTGACTACTGTTAAGTACTTTGTAACCAGATAGCTGGTGCTGATCTCTCTGGAGAAAAAAAATTGAGCAGTTAGTTGCATACTGTATTATGGCATTGTGTACTGTATAGCTACTCCATATTGGACAACAGTATGCGGTTAGTACTGTCAAACTAGGTTATTCTGGAACTACTGTATACTGTGACTACTGTTAAATACTTTGTTACCAGATGGCTGGTGCTGCTCTCTCAGGGGGGAAAAAATCTGTGCCATACTTACCTGTATCATACTGTACTTACAATACTACAGTTCAGTACTATACCATACTACCTTCCTGATGCTTGCCCATTACGCGCGATCACAATGGGCAACACAGTCGCAATATGGTCAATATATTTATTGCTTCGTTCCACGGTGAGTACATCGTTCCAAAAACTTAGTATGCCTTGCACCAACTCATCCTTTTTGGAGGGTTTTCACGACTTTTCGGATATGGTACTTCAGCTGATGCCAGACCATTTCGATCGGATTGAAGTCTGGCGATCTGTCATTGGAAGGGGAAAAAAAGGACAATTAGTTTAAGAGATACAGTACACAGTAAAAACAGTGGGAAAAAAATGAGACACGGTTACCGCACTTACTTCGCTGGCGTCTTCACCCAGTTGATACCGAGCTCAAGGATATGCGCTGTTGATGCGGTGTGCTTCGGATCGTTGTCCTGGTAGAAACGGTGACCATCCGGGAACTCACGTGTGATGTATTCCACAATCTCAATCTCGTTGGTGTCCTCGTGCGTTGTTTGGTTTTAACATGTGCATGATAGCACACGGTGGTTGATGGCACAACGAGGCCAGAAGCAGCTAACCAGCGTTGGATATCTGCAATTCGGTGTCCGCTCGTGTACATCTCCTTAATTCTCATGCTGAGATCCTTTGAAATATTTATAACAGGCATTGCTGCGAGTAGAAAGAAATACAAACACAAGAATGTATATTCGATGTTTAGTCGATGTGTATTCAATGTGCAATGAATCCACAAAATGGATGGTGTATTTATACGTTAATGACTCACATTAGAGTACGCCCACTTTCAACACCTGTACCTCGTCGCCATGCATAAAAGGTTACACACTTTGCATAGCCCACCACTCGATGATCTTTATCTGAACTTGCCCTTGTCCAGATACTGCATTGTGCCATCTGCTTCCATGGATCAACCCCGATTCTACGGACGCAAGAAGCCACTCACCTCTGCCATGCCTATCACACAGAAAAAGCAAAAGGTGGCAGCCATTTCCAAGCCAAGGCCAAAGCGACAGGCTAAGGCCAATTGTCAGGATCGCCTAGACCTCCTGCCTAGCCATAGCTTCCTTGTCCACTTGGTGTGCTGCTGCCTTCTGTTGGCTCTGGGTTCCTCTGTCTGTCTGTCTTCATGTTGCTCCTGTCTCTGTCCTTTATAGCTTGCTTCCTGTCTGTTGTTTATGCCTTTGCTTGAAGTCAGACTCCTTATGCACATGCTTCTAATCCTGATCTGTTTTCTGTACCTGTACCTGTATTATAGAAGTCTGTTCACAGTAAAAGCCCTTGCTGGTAATCTGGCTTATCCCTGTTTGTTCCTGTTCTCAGTCCCTGCCCCCAGACCTGTCCTTGCTCCCCTGTCCTGTTCCAGTCTCCTCGTTGCCGACCTCTGCTTGTTACCTGACTTTGCTACCTGCCGCCTGCCTCGGACCTCTGCTTGTTTCCTGACTTCGCTACCTGCTGCCTGCCTCGGACCTTTGCTTGTACCTGACTTCGCTACCTGCCGCCTGCCTCGGACCCCTGCTTGTGACCCCTACTACGCTCGTGCTGTTCCGGCCACCGAGATCCTACCCGCCACAGGAGTCCCCCGTGACACCAATAAAGAAAACCTTCTCCTGACCCCAAAGGCTAAGGTTTTAATACACGTAAGCCTTACTATGTCAAGAAGAAATATGGTGATGTACACTCAAGGCAAAACAAATGGCAGCCAACCCATCGAACCCCCAGGCCAGTTCCTCATTTATGCTTCGACGATTCTGCTGCCGCTCACCCAGAAATCTACAGCCCATCTTCTCCACTACTCGTCCACGACGCTGCCGCCACTCTCCTGGAAATCTACAGCCATACTTCTCCACTACTCGTCCACGACGCTGCCGCCGCTCTCCCGGAAATCCACAGCCCATTTTCTCCACTGCTTTTCGACGACGCTGCCACTGGTGCCCCTGAAATCCATGGGTCACTTTCTCCATTACGCTTAGACGACTCTGCTGCTTCCCGCCCGGAAATCCACAGGTCGCTTTTTCCATCCCTCTTCGACGACGCTGCCGCTTCTCTCCCGGAAATCCACAGGTCATCTCCTCCATCCTTCTTCGACAACACTGCCGCTTCTCTCCATGGAACCCCACTCTCATCCTCCATAGCACCATCTACCCAGATGTCTACAGCACGCCATGCACAAGAACCAGCTCGTTAGACCGCATGCTGACTGGGTTAAGTGTGGATATCCCCAGGAACTCTACTGTGCTGGTAAAGATAGATCTGCTTTTAGAGACCATGCTAAATATGGATCAACGGATGCAGAAGATGGATCAACGGATGGAGAAGATGGATCAACGGATGGAGAAGACAGAAACTAACATAGCGGGGATACATCATTTGCTCTGTGTTCATGCCCCTGTATCCCCGAAGCCAGAGCAGGAGGGTGGCATGGATGTGATCAATGGGACCTTCGACCGCCTTCCAACACCAAGCGCACCCCCTCCACCAGAAGAATTTGTGTACATGTATGCCGTTGAGGAGGAGGATAACATGACAACCCCGTCAAGACCATGCCAGGAGACAACACGGCGACCAAGACAGGAGGAAAGCTTCCTCACAGACAACCTACCCTCGTCCGCCGCCACAAGTACACCCGCTCACAGAAGAACACCCGCTCCCAGAACCCAACCTACATACGCTTGCATCGATACGGTGCCTGACATCATCCTGCGCGAGCTGCCACCGGCACTCAGGGAGAAGTATAGGGTGATGAGTGCTGGTTTACCCCAGAAGTATGGCATGTTAATTTTTAAGCACCACGTGTCCTACTTGGTGTACTGCGGGTGGGTCTACAATGTGAACTACGAAGGAAATCGAGAAAAAAAGTGCGCTTCTTGAAAATTTAAAAAAGACTATTGTGGAGGAATTGCGGCGCTATTTTTCAATTACAGATCCTTTAATGAAAATCGTCAATTAATGGCATTTTGCGCCATACAAGGCATCGGCCCTGGAAGGACAATCTGGTGGGGATCGAATTTGCGTGACTGTTCAACTGTTGTTTATTTTTTGTAAATGTTTTTGTAAATGTTTTGACTTTCTGTACTTTAATAAAGGAGATGTTGCGTTTTTGAAATTTTATGAATAAAGAATTTTTTTTAATAACACCATACTGTTGTGCTGTACATGTTTTGACTTTCTGTACTTTAATAAAGGAGATGTTGCGTGTTTTAACTTGTACAGTATTAATAAAGAAATGTTTTCCTTACTGTACACAGGACCTGCACAACTCCAGTCCCGAGGGCCGCAAACAGGCCCATTTTTCAAGGTTATCCTTAAAACCGGGGCTGTTTGCAGCCCTCGAGGACTGGAGTTGTGCAGGCCTGACTGATGTTCTGTACACCATCCTACTGTAAATGTTTTGACTTTCTGTACTTTAATAAAGGAGATGTTGCATAAACCATACACCTGTTGATGTTTTGAATTGCTGTACACTTAAAATGTTTTTACATTGTATTTGTAAATAAATGTTTTTGTACTTACTCCACCAATAAAAGAAAATGTTGATTTGTTTTAAATTGTTCCATGGTCTCCTTTTATAGTGTAACAAAATACAGTGTTTATAGAACATACTGTACTGTACTGTCTAGGCATACTATACTGTATACTGTAGGCATGCTCAGTACTGTACATCACAAGAGTATTAAAACAATACATGCTGTACGAGTATAGAATACACATATGTACTGGAATACATGTAGAATAAATGCATACTTTTTATTTTTCGGGTTTATTATACAGTATATATAAAAAAATATTGTGTACAGGCATTGTAACACAAAGCGATATTATCCATCGAAATCCCTCCATTTGCCGGTTTCCGCATGAGATGACAAATTTTTCTTTTCTGAGGAACAAAAAAAAGTAAAAGTTTTACTGTAATGGTCAGTCAGTCCCCTAAAGAAGTTCCCACAGTCAGTCCCACCAATAATTTTCTCGGGGGCGTCTCCTGTTCAC
The DNA here is from genome assembly GCF_040206685.1 of Ascaphus truei. Lineage (NCBI taxonomy): Eukaryota > Metazoa > Chordata > Amphibia > Anura > Ascaphidae > Ascaphus > Ascaphus truei. Next base: position 109,183,627 of record NC_134486.1, read on the forward strand.
ATGCGCATGCGTCTACTGTCGATGTGATGACACGCATATGCATTTCAAGAAGGTTCCAATGCGCATGCGCCTAGCTTTTCACCAATTATGCAGTATCTACTGTAGAAGCAGCTCAGCCAATGATATTGCTTACAGGAGAATCGCTTGACTTTTGAATCGCATTGATATTGATATTTCAAAAACAGAATAAAATACGGCAACATTATGTTATTGTCCCTTGAAGATGCACCGTTAGTCTTAACGTGAAGTTAAGTTAGATCAATGAACATCACATTAGTGGGCTTCACTAAGCTTTGTGGGTCTGGGCCTTAGTTAGGAACAAGACTAAAATATAACAAGAAAATGTGGGGTAGTGCCATTAAAATAAATCAAGAAGTCATAATATAGCTCAACCCCCTTATCACTGTGCTTGGGGTCCAAAGAATCACATTGCGCTATAAGCGGATCGCGTTAGAAATAATGTACAATTGTATGCATTGTACAATAAAGTATTTAAGATACCAATAATCGTGTTGTAAAGTATTCATAAATACAAAAATTGGGAGCCATACTTGCATCGCGTTATAAGCGGATTCGTGTTGTAACGGATCGTATTATAATGAGGTTGAGCTGTATAATCTTATTACGAAGAGCTTAAATAACATATACAGTACTAATAATTTTCATGGAAAGATCGACACCCACATAGCCAAGGTCTTGACTTTGGCAATGCTTTAGTACAGCTTGACACATTTGAAGGCCAAGACTATATTAAATAGGGGGTTATAATGATGGGAAGAAAATAAAGCCACTTTAACTTTGTAGTGTAAAAAACAAAAGGCCCAAAAGAAAATATTTCATCAGCATATTAGTGTTAAATTTACATTTCCAAATTATTTTTCTCCTGCATGGCTGGATTCGCTTTAGGGGTGGAACTACCATTTCACTATCCATAAGATTCTGCTTCTTTATTGCAATATCTGCAAAAGTAGAAAGTACATGTTTTATTCCGCCAGAGAGGTTTGCAAAATTATAACCATACATTACTTGTTATTATGCTATTTTATTTCTGCTTGAAGCTTTTATTAAATTGAAAGTGTATAAGACATTACATGTTCATTTGTTTCAGCATTAACTTTTTTTTTCTTTTCTAAAATGGAATCAAATCAATCAGCAAGTGAATGTGCTTGAGGAATTAGATGAAATTCCTGTTTAGTATGATTGGTTGCTTTTGTAATCCCTAATAACTATTCTTCAACAATCACTATGGCAACTTGCTATGAAATGCAGAGCTACATAACAGAGTTGTTATAGGTTACATTTATCTGACATGTCTCGCATTTCTCCTGCAAAAAAATAATCTTTATTTCCAGATTTGACATACCTGGGGGGATTGGGGTGAAGTTAAAAAAAAATGTTCATGTACGGTAGATATGAGTATTTGTGATTTTTTATACCTGTACTTCTTGTGGCATTTGGATAAAGGGACTGAAAATAACAGATTCTGTATGCTAAGGTGTTGCAGGGAGCAGACGTGCAACGTTTTCACTGAAGTTCATGAATCAGAGGAAATATGCCATTTCCCCCCAAATATTTGGGGGAAATCTACAAATTTGGCAAAATAACAATTTGCCAAGCATTAAAAGTCAATGTTCACACCGTGTGATGATAAATTTAGGTCATATGACCTCTTATATACAGTACTGCCATTTTCCCGAAATTCTGACAAAGTTGCTAAATGCTGGCAAAAATGGGGAAAAAACTTGTGAAAAATGTAATGAAGATAAGTAGTGATATCTCTAGTAGTGATAATTAAATATTCACTTTTTCCAAAAAAGAACAAGTTGGACTGTGAAAAGGAAAACCACTTACAAGGAGTTGCTCTGCAGTGTTTAAATCCGGTAAACCCTGTTCAAATCGTAGTGTCACCTTGGACAAGTTACTTTATATCCCAGTGCATCAGGCATTAAAATTAGACCTGAAAACAAACAAGAAGAAGTGATAGGTCCCGCAAGACAAGACCTACAGAAACTCCAAGCTGGGGCACTCTTAAAGGTGGATACAAAATGATTCCTTTATTAGATAAACAATGGGCGAGGAAATTACTGACAGACAACAATAAAAACACTAAAAAAACATTTAGTGGAGCGTCTCTATTTCATATAATAAACCTTGATGGTTCAAACAATGTATATATATGTTAATGAAATAGTAACATATATGTGTATATATAATATGTAGCCACAATAGAGCTAAACAAACTACCATCAAAGGCAGACCACACGGCTATCCCAGTAATGGGAAAGGGAGCATAGAGCAAAGCACTTCCAACCAAACTACACACACAGCTGGCTTCAAAGTAATAAACAGCAGTAAAGCATGGCATTTAAAATTAAATGCAAACAGATAGCTACATGTTATACAAAGCAGTAACCTACATAAAACTGTAGCAATAATGGATCTAGGACATGTGCAATAACATTCCTAACTAGCAACAGTATCACATCTCTATTCCCAGAGCATACTCTATTAAGTATCAAAAAACAATGCAATGATGTAACTACACGTAAGCAGAGGGTTTATATAAAATGCAGCAGTGTGTGATGTTAACTCCCCAAGTGGTGTATAATAGTGTTAATCCTCACTCCAGGGAGCACCACCTAGTATATACAGGTTCATATTGTGGATACCAGCATTCTGTGGTACTAGTGCTTTTTCAGACCCCCTTCTTGATTAAAATTAGACCGCCAGCTTTACGGCTGCTCTGAAAATCACAATAATGATTACTACAATATTTGATGTGCCTAACAAGTAAATGACAAGCAATCAACAAAATGAGAAATTTTAGAGGAGTTTGTTCCCTGCGAAGGAGTTTATAGGGCATACAAGAGAATAGATAAGAAAAGGGTTAAACTCGTTCACTGTGCTAGACCCAGGAAGATACTGTATGCCCAAGCTTTAAGTTCTGCCTAGAGTGCAGGAATTGCACCTACAGTGGCGACACACTTTATCCTTAGTAGGCTAGAGCCGCAAGCCGGGAGATTTCCTGGCTTGCTCGTTTTTTTCCCTCGGCGTGCCGCACGTCATCGATGCGCGGTCACGCTTCATTGGGAGCGTGCACACATGACGCGCGTGCCCAGGGCTCCCCGAGGGAGCCCTGGGTTGCTCTATTGTGGGGGATGACGGTGGGGGGCTCCGGGTGACCCGGTGGACCCGAAGAGGGGAGGGGGGTGCCTCGATCGGAGGACCGATCCTCCGAGGCTCCGGCACGCGTGCGAGACATCTCGGCGCGCGCCCGGTATCTGTCGCGGCCGAGACCGGGTAAAGGTAAGAATAAACTCGTCCGCGACAGTAATTAACGCTAGATTGAAACTGGAGTTTAAAAGAGAGCCAGCAGATACTCTGGAAGAGAGATAGTGACAACCAGCTAGACAACAAGTTCCAAGAAGACTTATCTGGGGAACAGCTAGGACTCACACCTGCACCAAAACTAAGTATGGTTGGTTTGTTTAGTAGAATTTATGCTATTTTGTTTTGTTGATTTACAACGCTATTCCATGTGTACTGCTACCTGTTTTCCCCAGTCTGGGAAATAAAATATATATATTTTTTTTTAAAGAAAGTAATGTGTGAACTCCTTACTGACCATACCTAGGAACGCACTACATAACAGGCCCCAAAACACGTAATGCCATTGTGCAAATTAACTTCCATCAACAATAACCTTAAACCACCGTCTTAAATAATCCATGTTGGACTATGAGGAAGTGAGTGTTTGCTGGGGGTGTAAATAGGCAGATAATTAGGCAATGTGCCTTTTAATTGGGCCACATGTTATTTCAGGAGACAAAGCGGCATGTAATTTGGGCTAGATACTTTCTTTGTTGTTGTTGTTGTGTATTGATATTTCTATATGGCCCAATGATTTCTACAATGTAGATCATGATTTCCACTTTAGTGTAGAATGGCAAAAATGAAAAGAGAATACAGCTAAACCCCGTTATAACGCGGTCCTTGGGGTCCACAACCCCAAGACCGCGTTAAAATTTCACCGGCATCAGCGAGCTTCCTCATTACAGATTTAAATCTCCTCAATTTTGCCGCCTTACCAGTGCTCTCCTCTTCCTGCTGTCCACGTGCTCATATCTCTCTGCTGTCTTGCCGTCGTGTGCCATTGTTTTTTTCAAACATTCAATTCAATGCTTTATTGACTACCAGACACAGACACAGACACAAATAAACAGTAATACATTTTGTACAAAACACATGCAGGGATTGAACTCGGGACCTTCTGATACCAATGCCTTGCCTCTTACCTCTACACCATAGGCTTGGTGTGACAAGACATAACCTATAAATATATTTATCCTCTACAACACAAGGTACATGTCAATGTTAAATCTTAAGTTTATTTCTAGCTGTCTATGACATCACACAGCTCCTGTGGTCTAGTGGTAGAACTCTTGCCAACATATGAAAGGGTCCTGGGTTCAATTCCTGTATGAAATGGTATAATTAACTTTTTTAATAAATTATTATTTTAATTATATTGTTTAATTTATAAATATATAATTCTTTATTATTCTTTATTAAGTAATAATTATTCATTAATCAATAATGATGTATTAATAATAATTCATTATTAATCATTCTTTATGATTAATTATGTATTATTAATAAGTATGATTATTAATTATTATTAACAGTTAATTAACTAATTAATAATTAATTAATAATTATGTATTAAGTATTAGTAATAATTATTTATTAATAATTATTAATTAATTAATAATACTATTATTATTAATTATATTATGATTAATAAGTATGATTATTAATTATCATTAGCAATTAATAATTTTTACTAATTAATAAGTATTACTAATACCTAATAATTATTAATACCCAATTAGTAATAATAATTATTAATAATTAATTATTAATAAAACTTATTAATACTTAATAATTATTAATAATTAGTAAGTATTAATAATGGTTGTTAATAATTAAGTATTAATTATTATTACTAATTGGGTGTTAATAATTATTAAGTAATTATTAATACTTAATTATTAATAACAATTATTAATACTTACTAATTATTAATAATTATTAAGTATTAATACGTTTTATTAATAAGTAAGTATTAATAATTATTATTATTAAGTATTTAGTAATAATTATTAATTAGTTAATTAACTGTTAATAATAATTAATAATCATACTTATTAATAATACATAACTAATCATAAAGAATGATTAATAATGAATTATTATTAATACATCATTATTGATTAATGAATAATTATTACTTAATAAAGAATAATAAAGAATTATATATTTATAAATTAAACAATATAATTAAAATAATAATTTATTAAAAAAGTTAATTATACCATTTCATACAGGAATTGAACCCAGGACCCTTTCATATGTTGGCAAGAGTTCTACCACTAGACCACAGGAGCTGTGTGATGTCATAGACAGCTAGAAATAGACTTAAGATTTAACATTGACATGTAACCTGTGGCACTGTGTTGTAGAGGATAAATATATTTATAGGTTATGTTTAGTCACACCAAGCCTATGGTGTAGAGGTAAGAGGCAAGGCATTGGTATCAGAAGGTCCCGAGTTCAATCGCTGCATGTGTTTTGTACAAAATGTATTACTGTTTATTTGTGTCTGTGTCTGGTAGTCAATAAAGCATTGAATTGAATGTTTGAAAAAAAAAAAACCGCGAGGGCAGAGAGAGAGAGATGAGCACGTGGACAGCAGGAAGAGGAGAGAGAGATGAGCACGTGGACAGGACAGCTGGAAGAGGAGAGCGAAAGGCGGCAAAATGGAGGATTTGAGATGCAGGTAAGCTGGCAAAATTAGGCTTTCAATTCGGGAGCCATGCTCAGACCGCGTTATAATGGGTCGCGCTATAACGGGGTTTTGCTGTATTTAACCGATATAAAGTACGTCAGTTCATGTTCTTCAGTCCTGAAATAGATTGTGGGTTGTAATGATGCAAATCCATATCTATTGTGGCTCTCTCACAAGCCTTGAGGTGGAAAAATAAACTGAGTTATTTGAAGCGGTTTTGCCTTTCATATCTATATATGTAATATTTAGGTTAGTATAACTTATCGCAATTATTTCACCACAGAAGCCAATTCTGTTAAAATGCCACATTGTAAAAGTGCTGATGAAGCCCTACCTGCTTAAACGTGCATCGGATATGTCTGTAACGCTGGCCAACCACAAGGGCACTACAATGATATGCAGAGGTAGTTGCACATTGTGTCCCAGATTCACAAAGCCGTGATAACGCTTAGCTCCCTTTTGTGGATCTGGGATTGTTTGAGCTGAGCCCCTGGAATCTATTGTGTTAAACTATACCTTAAAGCAGTGCTGAATTGTAATTAAGAAACTTTCTTCAACTCAAAGCCCCAGAAAAAATGAATATTACTGTAGCGTGAGAGAATATGGATATTGTGATACTGTATTCCTGTGATTTTTTCTATTTTTACTTCATTTTCTGATTTATACTGTAATACTCATGCTCTGGACAATGTTCTGTTATTGGACTATATATGTACCTGGGTACTAGTAATGGTACAGGCCATCATCTTGAAGGCTTTTTTAGATGATTAATAAGGATTTTTTTTTTTAAATTCTGAGAACAGTACGAAATGTAAAAATTATTTAACTAAATCAGAAAGGGATGCTTTAAGACAATTAATGAAAGATGAAGATATTCGTCCCCTGATGGACCCTGTGATCTGCCACATCCCACAGGCAAAGCTTGTCTTGGAAGAGTTCAGCAGCATATCAATCCCAGATTTCATCTCAATCACGGATCTGCTGAACTGGACCCCTTGTGACCTGGATTCCTGTCCATCATGGCTCATGAAAGAGACCCTTGAGGCAGTGTCTTCATGGTTGGGGGAGATCATAAATAGATCTCTCGCTGCGGTGAAGGTTGCCTGTGGCCTTGAATAGTAAACTGAACAAAATAACACTGATACATTTGAAATGATCCCTGTTTTTTGGTCAACTCTGATGGTAACACAGATTGGTATAAATCTGAATTGTTTATTGTATATTCCACAGAATGTTTACCCTTATTAAATCCAGCTATATATATATATATATATATATATATATATATATATATATATATATATATATATATATATATATATATATATATAAAAACAAATCCAAATTAAAGAAAGCACGTCATAACATTTGGAACAAACTTGTTAACCCTAAGATTAATTAAAATATTTATTTTTATTTATACAAAAGTTGATTTTATTATAGCTAGGCAATTAATAATTCAATCTAGCCACTATGAACGTTTGTTAAGAGAGAGAGAAACATAAGATATTTAAGCGGTCTGAAGGGATGAAGTTAAAACACTCCTCACGAAGCCGAAAATTGTGAAACGGAGAGAGAGAGAGCTATTAAGAGACTTTTAAGAAAGGATGATGCTATGCCATCATTTATTTTGGTTTAAATGAGAATTAATATCTTCAATTGTGCTGTAGAGCCATGTTGCCCAGGTTCGCATCAAGCTACGCCAATCTATTTTTGGGCTTGTTGGAGGAAGATAACATTAGGCCTGAAGGCCATTTTGGTATGAACCTGGTCCTCTGCCGTAGATTTATTGACAATATACTGTACTGATCATCTGGAGATGAGACCAAGTCCTTTGGGACAGTTTTCTAAACTACATTATTTTAAACAATATAAATGTACATTTCACATCTAAGCTAGTAAATTGGATTTAAATTTTTGGGATTTTGCCATATACAGTTTATTAAGGATAGAAAAATAAAAACTGAGACCTTCTTCAAACAAGTTGATATCAACACTACAGCTTAAATTCCAATTGCTATCAACCCAGGTGGCTCTCTAATATCCCATTTGGAAAAGCAAAGAAATTGTATCAATAATGATATACTGTACAGTCAACAGTCCAAGCTATTAAAGGAAAGTTTTCTTGATAGGAATTATGTTAAAAGTAAAGTTGAATCTGCTTGAGGAAGTAGTAATGTCATGGATGAAAAAAACCTTATCAATACCCAACAAAAAAGAAGTAAAACAAGATACATTCAAAACATCTTTTATTACTCAATATAATAGAGAGGTTTTTAAAATTAAAGATATATAAATATAAAAGGAGTGGCCTTTCAGGCATATCTGTAGCATGTCCTTGTTCCTTAAAATTACAAACAGACAAGTTTAGCACATAGATCAGATTTTGTTTCACCACACAAGGGAGAAAATCAACAGTCATGCACATGAAACGATACAAACCTCAGTAAAAGTCTCCACAATCCAACTGTTTTCCCAGGCACGATACCTACAATGAATCCTAAACATTCTGTTATGATAACCGTGGTATACTGGTTCCATTTCAATGTCCATCAACTCTAGTCAGAGAATTTCTTTTGGCAATAACTATCTGCATTTCACTCTATGAATAAAGTTCTAACATGGCCATTGTCACAAAATGTGAAAAAAAAACGAGCAAACAGATACGTACTTAGAACAAGCAGTAATAGCTCCAATATGACCAAACTCAATAAGTGAGGAGCTGGTGATACACTGTTAGCTATATTAAAACCTACACTGTTTTGTTTGCAATTTAAACCTGGTTTTCTTTGTTTAAGAAATGACAAAAGATGCAGAAGAGACTCCAAAAATGACAGTACGCTGTGTACAGTACACACAAACACAGATTAAAATTTACAATCATAAGTTTACTATCCCACATGGCCCCAAATGACCTGTCAAAGCAGATAAGGATGGCCATGGTGCACACATAATACAGTATGTTTGGTGCCGTATCACCCTGCGTTGCTTCATCCTGAGTAGACATCACTTTACCAGCACTAGACTATTTTGCACGATTAAACTTTTCTTCATCTTGACCGCACTTAAAAGCAGATTGTGGCAATTTCCACAAACATATTCTTTGACTCCACATACATGTAACTGCAACATCTTTTTCTGCATGTGCACACCTTATATATGACATTTAACTTATAGTAAAAGTAACTACACAACACTATCTTACCTCATTTACTAAATATTGCTTATTTAACTAACACTGTTTTTGTGGGGTATTGTGACATAAAAAGGGCAGGGTAGAGGTGAGAGGTGTTTAATTGGATGCTGTGAGGCTGTCTAGGATCTTGATTGTGCTTAGCACTCTTGGTTTTTTTCTTTGCACCAAAAGCCCAATAATGTTATGTATCGTTGCCTGCTGTGTCATTAACGCTATCAGTTCTCCAAAGAATGCTGATTAATTGGTCACACATACTGGAGCTCTATCCCTTCCCAAACACAAACACAATTGTAAGCCAAGTTAAGGTTTCTAAGATATTTAACATAATTAATAGTGTTTTAATAGTCACAATGCAAAAGAGCGGATCTTTTATTTTAGAATCTGAATAATGGAGGTTCTTTTGGTTTATACTGAATAAAAAGTAAGTAAAAAGGAAATCATTCAAATGTGTGCAGACACACATGCGTTCCATGGTATAACACTTACAGTATGTGCAGTGTTTAAAGTAGGCAAAGTATGAACGCATTTCCCTGGAATACACAACAGACAAAACAGTATGCATTTCACATAAGGTAAGGAGAGGGGATGTCCCCCAACGTTGATGCTGCAAATACTGCAGTGTCTCGATGGCATAAATCAATAAGTGAAACTATATTCATGAATAGAATGCCGATATATAAATAATAAAAGGCTGTAAGACCATACGGTCCAACCGAGTGTGAGTGCATTGAGATTTTTACGCCAATCCGTCCCGCCAACTAATGTTGGCAAGTTGCTGGGGGAGAAGCATCGGCAAGGTCGACACTTAGAAAAAATGATTTCTACAATGTAGATCATGATTTCCACTTTAGTGTAGAATGGCAAAAATGAAAAGAGAATACAGCTAAACCCCGTTATAACGCGGTCCTTGGGGTCCACAACCCCAAGACCGCGTTAAAATTTCACCGGCATCAGCGAGCTTCCTCATTACAGATTTAAATCTCCTCAATTTTGCCGCCTTACCAGTGCTCTCCTCTTCCTGCTGTCCACGTGCTCATATCTCTCTGCTGTCTTGCCGTCGTGTGCCATTGTTTTTTTCAAACATTCAATTCAATGCTTTATTGACTACCAGACACAGACACAGACACAAATAAACAGTAATACATTTTGTACAAAACACATGCAGGGATTGATACCAATGCCTTGCCTCTTACCTCTACACCATAGGCTTGGTGTGACAAGACATAACCTATAAATATATTTATCCTCTACAACACAAGGTACATGTCAATGTTAAATCTTAAGTTTATTTCTAGCTGTCTATGACATCACACAGCTCCTGTGGTCTAGTGGTAGAACTCTTGCCAACATATGAAAGGGTCCTGGGTTCAATTCCTGTATGAAATGGTATAATTAACTATTTTAATAAATTATTATTTTAATTATATTGTTTAATTTATAAATATATAATTCTTTATTATTCTTTATTAAGTAATAATTATTCATTAATCAAGGCAAGGCATTGGTATCAGAAGGTCCCGAGTTCAATCGCTGCATGTGTTTTGTACAAAATGTATTACTGTTTATTTGTGTCTGTGTCTGGTAGTCAATAAAGCATTGAATTGAATGTTTGAAAAAAAAAAACGCGAGGGCAGAGAGAGAGAGATGAGCACGTGGACAGCAGGAAGAGGAGAGAGAGATGAGCACGTGGACAGGACAGCTGGAAGAGGAGAGCGAAAGGCGGCAAAATGGAGGATTTGAGATGCAGGTAAGCTGGCAAAATTAGGCTTTCAATTCGGGAGCCATGCTCAGACCGCGTTATAACCGATTCGCGTTATAATGGGTCGCGCTATAACGGGGTTTTGCTGTATTTAACCGATATAAAGTACGTCAGTTCATGTTCTTCAGTCCTGAAATAGATTGTGGGTTGTAATGATGCAAATCCATATCTATTGTGGCTCTCTCACAAGCCTTGAGGTGGAAAAATAAACTGAGTTATTTGAAGCGGTTTTGCCTTTCATATCTATATATGTAATATTTAGGTTAGTATAACTTATCGCAATTATTTCACCACAGAAGCCAATTCTGTTAAAATGCCACATTGTAAAAGTGCTGATGAAGCCCTACCTGCTTAAACGTGCATCGGATATGTCTGTAACGCTGGCCAACCACAAGGGCACTACAATGATATGCAGAGGTAGTTGCACATTGTGTCCCAGATTCACAAAGCCGTGATAACGCTTAGCTCCCTTTTGTGGATCTGGGATTGTTTGAGCTGAGCCCCTGGAATCTATTGTGTTAAACTATACCTTAAAGCAGTGCTGAATTGTAATTAAGAAACTTTCTTCAACTCAAAGCCCCAGAAAAAATGAATATTACTGTAGCGTGAGAGAATATGGATATTGTGATACTGTATTCCTGTGATTTTTTCTATTTTTACTTCATTTTCTGATTTATACTGTAATACTCATGCTCTGGACAATGTTCTGTTATTGGACTATATATGTACCTGGGTACTAGTAATGGTACAGGCCATCATCTTGAAGGCTTTTTTAGATGATTAATAAGGATTTTTTTTTTTAAATTCTGAGAACAGTACGAAATGTAAAAATTATTTAACTAAATCAGAAAGGGATGCTTTAAGACAATTAATGAAAGATGAAGATATTCGTCCCCTGATGGACCCTGTGATCTGCCACATCCCACAGGCAAAGCTTGTCTTGGAAGAGTTCAGCAGCATATCAATCCCAGATTTCATCTCAATCACGGATCTGCTGAACTGGACCCCTTGTGACCTGGATTCCTGTCCATCATGGCTCATGAAAGAGACCCTTGAGGCAGTGTCTTCATGGTTGGGGGAGATCATAAATAGATCTCTCGCTGCGGTGAAGGTTGCCTGTGGCCTTGAATAGTAAACTGAACAAAATAACACTGATACATTTGAAATGATCCCTGTTTTTTGGTCAACTCTGATGGTAACACAGATTGGTATAAATCTGAATTGTTTATTGTATATTCCACAGAATGTTTACCCTTATTAAATCCAGCTATATATATATATATATATATATATATATATATATATATATATATATATATATATATATATATATATATATATAAAAACAAATCCAAATTAAAGAAAGCACGTCATAACATTTGGAACAAACTTGTTAACCCTAAGATTAATTAAAATATTTATTTTTATTTATACAAAAGTTGATTTTATTATAGCTAGGCAATTAATAATTCAATCTAGCCACTATGAACGTTTGTTAAGAGAGAGAGAAACATAAGATATTTAAGCGGTCTGAAGGGATGAAGTTAAAACACTCCTCACGAAGCCGAAAATTGTGAAACGGAGAGAGAGAGAGCTATTAAGAGACTTTTAAGAAAGGATGATGCTATGCCATCATTTATTTTGGTTTAAATGAGAATTAATATCTTCAATTGTGCTGTAGAGCCATGTTGCCCAGGTTCGCATCAAGCTACGCCAATCTATTTTTGCTTGTTGGAGGAAGATAACATTAGGCCTGAAGGCCATTTTGGTATGAACCTGGTCCTCTGCCGTAGATTTATTGACAATATACTGTACTGATCATCTGGAGATGAGACCAAGTCCTTTGGGACAGTTTTCTAAACTACATTATTTTAAACAATATAAATGTACATTTCACATCTAAGCTAGTAAATTGGATTTAAATTTTTGGGATTTTGCCATATACAGTTTATTAAGGATAGAAAAATAAAAACTGAGACCTTCTTCAAACAAGTTGATATCAACACTACAGCTTAAATTCCAATTGCTATCAACCCAGGTGGCTCTCTAATATCCCATTTGGAAAAGCAAAGAAATTGTATCAATAATGATATACTGTACAGTCAACAGTCCAAGCTATTAAAGGAAAGTTTTCTTGATAGGAATTATGTTAAAAGTAAAGTTGAATCTGCTTGAGGAAGTAGTAATGTCATGGATGAAAAAAACCTTATCAATACCCAACAAAAAAGAAGTAAAACAAGATACATTCAAAACATCTTTTATTACTCAATATAATAGAGAGGTTTTTAAAATTAAAGATATATAAATATAAAAGGAGTGGCCTTTCAGGCATATCTGTAGCATGTCCTTGTTCCTTAAAATTACAAACAGACAAGTTTAGCACATAGATCAGATTTTGTTTCACCACACAAGGGAGAAAATCAACAGTCATGCACATGAAACGATACAAACCTCAGTAAAAGTCTCCACAATCCAACTGTTTTCCCAGGCACGATACCTACAATGAATCCTAAACATTCTGTTATGATAACCGTGGTATACTGGTTCCATTTCAATGTCCATCAACTCTAGTCAGAGAATTTCTTTTGGCAATAACTATCTGCATTTCACTCTATGAATAAAGTTCTAACATGGCCATTGTCACAAAATGTGAAAAAAAAACGAGCAAACAGATACGTACTTAGAACAAGCAGTAATAGCTCCAATATGACCAAACTCAATAAGTGAGGAGCTGGTGATACACTGTTAGCTATATTAAAACCTACACTGTTTTGTTTGCAATTTAAACCTGGTTTTCTTTGTTTAAGAAATGACAAAAGATGCAGAAGAGACTCCAAAAATGACAGTACGCTGTGTACAGTACACACAAACACAGATTAAAATTTACAATCATAAGTTTACTATCCCACATGGCCCCAAATGACCTGTCAAAGCAGATAAGGATGGCCATGGTGCACACATAATACAGTATGTTTGGTGCCGTATCACCCTGCGTTGCTTCATCCTGAGTAGACATCACTTTACCAGCACTAGACTATTTTGCACGATTAAACTTTTCTTCATCTTGACCGCACTTAAAAGCAGATTGTGGCAATTTCCACAAACATATTCTTTGACTCCACATACATGTAACTGCAACATCTTTTTCTGCATGTGCACACCTTATATATGACATTTAACTTATAGTAAAAGTAACTACACAACACTATCTTACCTCATTTACTAAATATTGCTTATTTAACTAACACTGTTTTTGTGGGGTATTGTGACATAAAAAGGGCAGGGTAGAGGTGAGAGGTGTTTAATTGGATGCTGTGAGGCTGTCTAGGATCTTGATTGTGCTTAGCACTCTTGGTTTTTTTCTTTGCACCAAAAGCCCAATAATGTTATGTATCGTTGCCTGCTGTGTCATTAACGCTATCAGTTCTCCAAAGAATGCTGATTAATTGGTCACACATACTGGAGCTCTATCCCTTCCCAAACACAAACACAATTGTAAGCCAAGTTAAGGTTTCTAAGATATTTAACATAATTAATAGTGTTTTAATAGTCACAATGCAAAAGAGCGGATCTTTTATTTTAGAATCTGAATAATGGAGGTTCTTTTGGTTTATACTGAATAAAAAGTAAGTAAAAAGGAAATCATTCAAATGTGTGCAGACACACATGCGTTCCATGGTATAACACTTACAGTATGTGCAGTGTTTAAAGTAGGCAAAGTATGAACGCATTTCCCTGGAATACACAACAGACAAAACAGTATGCATTTCACATAAGGTAAGGAGAGGGGATGTCCCCCAACGTTGATGCTGCAAATACTGCAGTGTCTCGATGGCATAAATCAATAAGTGAAACTATATTCATGAATAGAATGCCGATATATAAATAATAAAAGGCTGTAAGACCATACGGTCCAACCGAGTGTGAGTGCATTGAGATTTTTACGCCAATCCGTCCCGCCAACTAATGTTGGCAAGTTGCTGGGGGAGAAGCATCGGCAAGGTCGACACTTAGAAAAAATGAAGCCTTTTTCCTGCCTGGGAATGATGCCGGGGGTCTCCGGAGCTGATACCCATTAATACCAGCACCGGGACCCCCCGGCATGCATCCGAGGCAGGAAAAATGCATTTAAAGTCCACATCATTACCTTAGCTGCTAACCGCTAAGGCAATGGAGGGGTTAACCGGCCGTGCCAGGTTTCTTGTGGGTAGCGGGGGTGGGTGAAGGGGGTATTTGGCCCTTGGTGGCTGTTAAGGGCTTGCGGGGTGGGTTGCAGGTGGACTTAACCCCTTCATGACCTTAGAGGTTAATACCGCTACGGTCATGAAGGGGTTAAGCCCTCCCGCTACCCACCCGCAGGCCCTAAACAACCACCATTGGGGCTAATACCCACTTCGCCCACCCCCGCTACCCACAATAAAAAAAAGACACACACAACAGCCCCATAATAAATTAATATATATATATATATATATATATATATATATATATATATATATATATATATATATATATATTACACCAACAACCCCTATACCCCCCTAACATACAGTACATATATGCACAGCAATGATACTATAGGCCGGCGGGGGCCTCGGGTGTTACCAGCGGGCCTGCAGTACCAATTCTGTGCCCCCCCAAATTAATTTAAAAACACATACATACTTATAAAAAAATAACCCCCCCCCCTAACACATACAGTATAGTAATGGGCACAATTACTATTATCCACAAATGGATAATAGTGCATTTGTCCATTTAAATACATAAAGAACAATAAGTACATTAAATACATATTGCACTCACCCTTGTCCGGCTGCCACGATGAAGGCCATCCTCATCTTCATCACCGTCCATGCCCCCTCCGATGCTGCAAAACATAAACAAGAATAAAAACAGCCAATGTAATGTCCCCTAACCCCTTAATGACCATAGCGGTTATTAACCGCTACAGTCATTAAGGGGTTAACCCACCCTCACCCACCACTCGGGAGGCCTAAATACCCTCCCCCACTACCCACCCCGTGAGGCCTAACCACCCTGGAGCCTACTCACATACCCTTGGGGCCAAAACCCCCTTCCCCCACCCCCAGTACCCACAATAAAAACAATACACAGCCCCACAATAAACGTCATTATATTTATTAAATACATAAACCACGCCCTGTAGTTCCCACGCTCTGATTGGCTACCGTACCATGTGAGTGCGGCCATTTTTCTTTTCATGACGTCATCTTAAAGGCATATGAAGCACAGCCATTCTGATTGGCTGGCGTCATTGTCTTTAAATGACGTCATTAAAATTTATTTTCCCCCCAAAATGACATGGTTTTCACGGCCCAATCAGGGCCGTGGGAACCATATGACGATAATGTGACGTCATAGGCGTATAAAAGCCTATGTCGTCTCATTTTGAAGGAAGACGCGAAGGAGGACGGACCTCCGGAAGAAAGAAGAGGACCGGGGCGTGGCAGCAGACGGTATGAAGACCCCCAGAAGACCCCAGAAGACCCCAGAAGAACAAGAAAGAAGACGGAAGAACACAGATCAAGATCCGGTTGACGCTTTGGATTAGAAAAAAAAGTCTTGGTTTATTTATTTATGTTTTTTTATTTTATGGGTTCCTGTTGCTGTGCGTGGATTGGTTCGAGAGCTTGGTGTTCAACGGGAGTCGGAGAGTGGTGCAGCTAATGGTAAGTTAACAAAAGAAATGTATTTTTGTTTTAACTTTAACTGTTTTTTGTAATTTATTATGTGATACTATTTTTTTCCCATTATCATTTCTTGCCACTGTATGTATGTATGTATGTATGTATGTATGTATGTATGTATGTATGTATGTATGTATGAATGTATGTATGTATGTCTCTATCGATATATACATACAGGGTAAGAAATGATTTGGTTGGAAATGCTTGTTTTGCACTATTTAAATGTATTTTGATATGCTGCTATTCTTAAATGTGTGTAATGTAATTTTTAATTAGATAGATGTAATTTTTTGTGTTGTATGCTGTACTTTAGGTCAGGGTGAGGCTTGCTTTTTTACAGTGGTTTTTTTGTGGTACTACTATTTTGTCAGATGTAACTGTTTTGGAGAATGGGTTTATTTAAGATTAAAAGAGTTAATTGTGTAATTTATTTGGATGATATTTTAATTGTTTTGGGATTCGATTAATTAAAGGTAATTTATTACAGTTGCCTTACTTGGTTTAAATAGTATACTTCTTTGGATTTCATTGTATTTTCTTTTGAATATTTTATTGTTAACATTGATTGGCAGAGTGTACAAGGTACACAGATTTTATGCATCATGTATACACTGTAAATTCAATGTTTTGATTGGCATTTGTTGCTTTTGATTGGTAGATGAGAATGATTTTATTTGGAAATAGGATTTTGTTTGACTATGGCTGATATGGAGAAGTGGTATTTTTCTTTGTGCATGTTTTTGTTAACCCTTAAACATTTATTTGTATATTGGTTCATCATGTGTATATATATATATATATATATATGTTTGTATATGTATGTATATATTATATATATATCTACTATATATTTGTGAAATCACTGTATGTCTGCGTCCCAAGGGTCAATCGCATTGGACCTTGGGTCTGTCACTCCGGCTCAGGCCATGCCCGCCCCCGCACACCTCTCATTGGCCTACGTCCAACACCAATTCCACACTGTCCCACCCCTCACTGACTCTCATTGGCCTGCGTCCAATGCCCGCCCCCGCACACCTCTCATTGGCCTGCGTCCCAACCCTCACTGACTCTCATTGGCCTGCATCCAATGCCCACCCCCGCACACCTCTCATTGGCCTGCGTCCCACCCCTCACTGACTCTCATTGGCCTGCGTCCAATGCCCGCCCCCGCACACCTCTCATTGGCCTGCGTCCAACACCAATGCCCTAATACTTCCACACTGTCCCACCCCTCACTGAGTTTTGGGAACGCTTTGCTTTTGCAACACCTAATCCTCTAATCCTCAACCTGCTCTGGGGCCACGCTTCACAGCTATCAAAACCTTCACGTCTGCTACCACAGACTGCTGAATCAGGTACAGAATGTACACACAATGCACAAACACAGCACACACACACATTCACACAACACCAAACACTGCAGACTGCCTCTTCAAACCCCCCCTCCCCTCCACGCCACACATCTCCCTCCCGCAAGCGGACCGCGAGGCCGCGGCCTCCACTCACACACCATGGCAACGATGTCCCTCCCCCTATCCCGCTACCTCACACAGTGTAGCTCCCGCGAACCGCACAGCACGCCTCATCTCCTGCACCTCACACAGCTCCCTACCGCAACCAGACCGCGAGGCCCCCTACCCTGCTACACCATGCCACCAATGTCCCTCCCCCTATCCCGCTAGCTCACACAGTGTAGCTCCCGCGAACCGCACAGCACGCCTCACATCTCCTGCACCTCACACAGCTCCCTACCGCAACCAGACCGCGAGGCCCCCTACCACGCTACACCATGCCACCAATGTCCCTCCCCCTATCCCGCTAGCTCACACAGTGTAGCTCCCGTGAACCGCACAGCACGCCTCACATCTCCTGCACCTCACACATCTCCCTACCGCAACCAGACCGGAAGGCCCCCTACCCCGCTACACCATGCCACCAATGTCCCTCCCCCTATCCCGCTACCTCAAACAGTGTAGCTCCCGCTACACACCACTCCCTCCCGCTACACACCACTCCCTCCCGCTCCATTCCCTCCCCGGCGGGGGAACAGGCAGGCTTCCACGCGGCGCCTAAGATGGCGGACCCCCTTCCTCCCTCGCGCTCCATTCCCTCCCGCTCCACTCCCTCCCGCTCCACTCACCACTCCCTCCCGCTACACACCACTCCCTCCCGCTACACACCACTCCCTCCCGCTACACACCACTCCCTCCCGCTACACTCACCTCCCTCCCCGGTGGGGGAACAGGCTGCCACGCGGCGCGTAAGATGGCGGACCCCCTTCCTCCCTCGCGCTCCATTCCCTCCCGCTCCACTCACCTCCCTCCCGCTCCATTCCCTCCCGCTCCATTCCCTCCCACTCCATTCCCTCCCGCTCCACTCACCTCCCTCCCGCTCCACTCACCTCCCTCCCACTCCCTCCCCGGCGTGGGAACAGGCTGCCACGCGGCGCGTAAGATGGCGGACCCCCTTCCTCCCTCGCGGCGCTGAGTGAGAAGATGGCGGCGGCCGGAAGTACAGGTAGGTGTCGCGTGTGTTGCTCCCCCACCTCCCCCCCACCTGCGGCGCCGCCGCCGCACAGAACTGAGAAAGGGCACATCACGGGACTGAGACGCGTGTGTGTGTGTGTGTGTGTGTGTGTGTGTGTGTCAGCCGTTAAGGAGGGTGGAGAGAGAGAGAGAGAGAGTGTGTGTGTGTGTGTGTGTGTGTGTGTGTGTGTGACACTGCCCCCCCTCCTGTCCACTGCCCCCCCCCTCCTGTCCACTGCCCCCCCCTCCTGTCCACTGCCCCCCCCTCCTGTCCACTGCCCCCCCCTCCTGTCCACTGCCCCCCCCCCTCCTGTCCACTGCCCCCCCCCTCCTGTCTACAGCCCCCCCCTCCTGTCCACAGCCCCCCCCTCCTGTCCACTGCCCCCCCCTCCTGTCCACTGCCCCCCCTCCTGTCCACTGCCCCCCTTCCTGTCCACTGCCCCCCTTCCTGTCCACCGCCTCCCCTCCCCCCTTCCCACCGCCTCCCCCCCCCTTCCCACCGCCCCTTCCCCCCCCTTCCCACCGCCTCCCTTCCCACCGCCTCCCCTCCCAACTTCCCACCGCCTCCCCCCCTTCCTACCCCCTTCCCACCGCCTCCCCCCCCCCTTCCCACCGCCTCCCCCCCCTTCCCACCGCCTCCCCCCCCCTTCCCACCGCCTCCCTTCCCACCGCTTCCCCTCCCAACTTCCCGCCGCCTCCCCCCCTTCCTACCCCCTTCCCACCGCCTCCCCCCCCTTCCCACCGCCTCCCCCCCCCTTCCCACCGCCTCCCCCCCCCTTCCCACCGCCTCCCCCCCCTTCCCACCGCCTCCCCCCTCCCACTACCAACACTACTTTTTCAGAACCCTCTTTACCAATATAACAACATATTTATATTGAATGCTTCACTAAGTGATCACATTACTGTCTACTGTGTGTATCACTTAATACTCCCTCCCCAATTGCAATGCACATTGACTTAATGTTTGCTAAATTTCACACATCTCAAATCCTCAGCTAATTAGTAATGTTTTGTACAATGCTTGAAATGTGAGAAAAAACCTTTACGGCTACAACAAAAGCTATCTCTTTTGTATATGCCTTTTAGTTTCTATGGAGCATTATAACATTGTTTAAATGACTGGTTTGTCAGCGTTATGTGCAATTGAAGCAAATATAATAATGCAATGTAGCATAGCAGCTAAGCTAATGAGTCATGATTATGGGGGCTGTTTTCCAGGTTTCTTCTTAGTGTAACATGTTCTGGCTGTATATAAAATGCAATAAATAAACAGATATTACAGTATATTGTTCCTTTGAAAAGCAATTTTACCATTAAGTGATTTCCATTCTAAATACAGAAACACTAAGGTATAAACAAAATCATATATAAAATCTTATTAAAGATGATAATCCATTTAATAAAAGGTGTAGGCAAACAATTTTATCAATTCTTCTGTAGCATGATAATAAAAATGAACCAAGAACTTGATCTCAAAGGGAGAATATTTCATATTTAGGTTTGTACGGGAGGTGATTAGGCAAGGGCCAAAAGTGTATTCGTGAAGCAAATCAGCACTCACTGCTCAAAATATACTGTATCAACTTACTTTTCCCTCTGCCCTCAACTCATCCACCATTGGATGCAAGATATTGCATTCTGAGCAATATTTCCAAAATAACAAGACGTGCAAATAATGCAGAGAATCTTTACTAAATTTACATTTTTACCTATATACAGATGCAGCGGCCGTTATTCGAAAATTTCACGCGTTGTACTGTATACCTCGGAATACCCATGTCAGGGCGCGTGATTTCTTCCAACCTTACCGCCCTAATACGCGAGTGCAGAAAATGGCATTTTAGTGTTCTGGTTTTTAAACACCTGAAATTAACACAGTAGCTCAGTACTGTATACATTACAATTCATTCATTTCTGCCACGGATACGCGAAGAATTGTACCCAAAGAAACAGAATCCATGAAATTCAAACAAAGCAACCGCGATAAACACGTGAGCATGGTCTGATTGGCGGCATGAATGCCGCGTGGAATACAGCAGAGCACACAAAAACGGCTCTGTGAAATGTTCAAACAACGGCCGCTGCATCTGTACATACTATGTTGGTCCTACAGTATATATACTGTCGCGGCCCCTTTTATTCTACAACATCACCACATTTTTCCGGGATTTTTTTCCGAATGCTACGCACTTCACCGGGTTCATGCCGCATTCATGCCGCATTCATGTTGCATTCCCAGCCGCGGTTGATGCGCGGTTGATGCGCGGTTGATGCGTTTATTGAGAATGGTTCGGATTTAATAGGTTGCAATTCTTCGCGTGTCCGCCAGATGGCAGATATTCATGAATTGTAATGCGCATGCGCTTCAGTAATGTGTCGACTTGCAGGTTTTTCGTTTAAAAAAGATACCACAGTGGGCTATTGTAAATTGGCTTTGGGACTGAAGGAAGAGGTTAAAATAATGTATCAATTTAGGCTTTTCATATTAAAGAAAGACAAACACCAGTTTCTGTTATTCTCCAGAGTCAGTCCCGCCGCCATGAGTGTACAAATGCAGCCCGTGTTCCAAAAACCCGACAGAACGTACGCTTATTTAATATGGGCCGCGATTAATGCAACAGATGATAAGATGGCAACAGTTGTTCAAATTTATCAGTATTTTATCAAAAACTATGACTTTTACAAATTTTCGCCAGCTCCTCATTTGTGGAAGCGTGCAATAAGGAAAAAGTTATGTAGCGATCCATGTTTTTTTCGTATTGATCCCGAATTTATTGGAGGCTATTGGTGTGTATCACCGGGTTTTTCCTGTATCTATGATCATGCAGACGGCAAAAGGCGAAAGGTCGTATTAAAACCAACTAAGAAACGACAGTCGCTGGCAAGCAATGCACCAGCACCAGCACCGGCTTCCAATAACGGTCCGACCGTCAGTGACAACCCTTGCTGTCTGTCCACGCACGGATACCTGCAGCCTGAGCCGGATTTCGCGTACAGTTTCGAGCAAGCTTGCATGTACCTAAGCGATTTCCAGCCTCATCAGCTGACTACAGGTGTAGTAGTCCCGCTGTCACCTGTCAACGATCAAGAATACTGGACTGGCAGTGGCCTGGCGCCAGTGCCAGCTGAATGGGAAATTCTATGGTGAGTTATGTTGCCGTATTTTATTCTGTTTTTTTTATTTTGAAAATATCAATATCAGTGCGATTCAAAAGTCAAGCGATTCTCCTGTAAGCAATATCATTGGCTGAGCGACTTCTACAGTACTGCAGATACTGAACAATTGGTGGAACGCTAGGCGCATGTGCATTGGAACCTTCTTGAAACACATATGCGTTTTATCACATCGACGGTAAGCGCATGCACATGTGAACAGGAGACGCCCCCGAGAAAATTATTGGTGGGACTGAGTGTGGGAACTTCTTTAGGGGACTGACCATTACAGTAAAACTTTTATTTTTGTTTTTCCTCAGAAAAGAAAACTTTGTCATCTCATGCGGAAAACGGCAAATGGAGGGATTTCGATGGATAATATCGCTTTGTGTAACAATGCCTGCACATTGCTGAATCGGATTTAAAAAACCACGTACCGGAGTCTTCAGTTTAGTGGCCGTTGTTATTCATTAGGATAGAATAACTGAAACAGTATGCTGATGTTTTCAGACCGTATACAGTACTTTTTTTTATATATACTGTATAATAAACCCGAAAAAATAAAAAGTATGCATTTATTCTACAGTACATGTATTCCAGTACATACGTGTCTTCTATACCAGTACTTACAGTATGTGTCTTGTATTTTTTTTAATATTCTTGTGATGTACAGTACTGAGCATGCCTACAGTATACAGTACAGTATGCCTGGACAGTACATTCTAGAAACACTGTATTTTGTTACAGTATCAAAGGAGACAATGGAACAATTAAAAACAAATCAACAAAAACATTTATTTACAAATACTATACAATGTAAAAACATTTTAAGTGCACAGCAATTCAAAACATCAACAAGTGTATGGTTTACTGCTAGTGAAAACATTTATGTACGGAAAGTAAAAAAAATTATAGTCAGTCACATGTTGTTATTAAAAAAAATTGTTTATTCATAAAATATACAAAACGCAACATCTCCTTTATTAAAGTACAGCAAGTCAAAACATTTACAGTAGTCTATTGAAAGTGGCACAAGTTCTGAATAGTACAAATAATGTTATTTTTATTTGAATGTGGTATTACACAAAAATATTTCAAATGTTATGTGGCTGTGATAGGGTCCACTCATGGATCAAACAACTTTTCTTAAGAGAGACTAAAATTCAATTTCACCGTAACAACCTTTTTAAACTATAAAGTACAGTACAGTGTTTCATTCACAGTGGTTTATTTACAAAAAAAAACAAAACAATTGTTCTTATGTGAAATGCAAAAATAGAAAAATGGAGAGTAGAGCACTGCAAATGGACAAAGGGCTGGAGGCAAAAATAAATAAACTATTTATTAGGCATATGTGCCAAAAAAGACAAACACACAAGTTAAATTCTGATGTGTTTCCTGCCGTGGAGGCGCTTTATCAAAGAGTAACTGACACTCACTCAAACCCTGTTTAAATAATGGCCAGCTGCAGATGCATGCCCCGTGAATACCTAATTGATTCATTAAGCAAAAGCTGTGAAACAATCCTGAGCTGTTTGTCTATGGGATAGGGTTTCATCAATGCAGCTGACCATTATAACAGGATAGAATGTGTATTAAGTTAAAAAAAAACACCCAATAAAAGACAATATAATAGTCACAGAATGGATACTATGTAATTATAACACATTAAAAAACATATAACATGACAAAAATAATAATAACAAAAATATAAGTAATAATAAAAAATAAAAAAAAAATGAAAAAATAATAAAGAATGAAAATAAAAACAAATAATCAAGATGGAATAAAACAAATATGTATATAAACCAATATACAGTCAAAAAGGTGAAAATTAAACTAAAACCTAATAAATTACCAAAATCCATAGATAAATATGAAATCATAAAAATAATTATTAATAGTAAATATTCAACATAGACTAATATTATATATATAGATAAACAATAATCTATGATCAAATGGAAAAATAATGATGAATCTAATAAGTCACCATATGGGGAAATAACAGATATATAAGCTTAATATCTCGAATGTATCATATAAAATAGAGAACCAACCAAAAGTATATAATCATTAGGTCTAAAAAAAGGAACAAAAAGGAGAAAGAAGGGGGGGAAGGGAAAAAAGAATAAAAAGAAGAGAATCTTAACCCAACTTGTAATAACATATTGTACTGGTTAAAAATAATCTTGTACCAACATTGTACAAAAAGTCCAAAAGTATAATATACTATAAAGATGACAATATATTTACAACAAGTGTAATTGTCAATGTATCTATATTTGGTGAGAAAAAAAAATATATATAAAAAATATATATGTGCATATATAAAAAAATGATAATAAATGTGAATAAATGTGAAAAAAAATAATAAAAAATGAACCAATAAAAAATATATATTAAAAAAGGATATATATAAATGTATATATATAAAACAAACTAAAAAAATATAAAAAGTGCTTTAAGAAAGGAATGATGCTAGGGACTTGGCCTTTCTAAATACAAACTTTGGTCTTTCCTTGAGAATCAACTTTAAATCTCTGTCCAATTTCAAAGTATCCCAATGCTTATTGATAATGGACCGTATCTGGTCTGATTGTCTGGTTTGTTGGGTTATGAATAAAGGAGTAGATAGCTCATCATGTGATGATTTATGTTTCACTTTCTTGTAACGCTTCAGAAGAAGATTTTTCCTATCTATGAGTCTAACAGAATCAAGTGCTTCCTTGATATGGGATTGCCGTATCCTCTGGCAGTAAATCTGGAGACTAAGGGCCTCATGCAGTAAGCACCGAAAAAGCACTCTCGGCAGGGGTTCAATATCGGCATGATTTTGGCGTGTTGCCCTCGCAGTATTCAGGAAGGGCTGAATCCCTGGCGAATCACTGCGAAAGCAACACACCGAGTAGCCAGTGGCGAGACAGTGTTTCTGCCGATAACCTTGCGATACACCGTCCCCTGCCGAGATGTGACTGCAGAGAGAGATCTGCGACTCTCTCTGCGCCAACATCGGCAAAGTAAAAAAAAAATTCGATTCAAATTTTATTCGTAGTGTACATGTGCAGGTGGTCTTCGGAGCTGAACCGCATTGGTTTCAGGTCCGGGGACCCCCTGCATCCCGAGATAGAGGCACCTTTATGAGGTGCCGGTAATCCTCTGCATTTCAATGTCCCGATCACGTGACCGCGGAATGTAAACAAAGCAGAGGGATAACGGCACCCCATAAAGGGGCCTGTATCTCGGGAAGCAGGGGTTCCCCGGACCTAAAACCAAAGTGGTTCAGCTCCGGAGACCCTCTGCACATCTACACTATGAGTAAAACACACATATAAATAAACAATCATTCCTTAACTTTGCGGCTATCTGCTATGGTAATGAAGCAGCATTAATGTATTTTTAATAATAGTGTACGGGAGCAGGGGGTCCCCTGAGCTGAACCGCATTGATTTGTGAATCAGGTACCCCTGCTTCCCGAGTTACAGGCCCCAGTATGGGTCATCGGGTGCCAGTGTCGCCGCCATCTTTATAGCATCCCACACGCTACGTGCCCGCTATAAAGATGGCATTGACACTGGCACCAATGCCCCATACTGGGGCCTGTAACTCGGGAAGCAGGGGGTCCTTGAGCCAGAAATCAATGCGGTTCAGCTCAGGGGATCCCCTGCTACCGCACAATATTATAAAAATACATTAATGCTGCTTCATTACCATAGCGGATAGCCGCTAAGGCAATGAAGGGGTTATGGCATAATAGCATATTTATTGTGGACAATTGCCCCCAATAAACATTGCAATAAACAACATACACCCCCTGTGCCCCCAACAACCCTTTTACCCCCATTACATATATCACATTTTTGGGATGCACAGCAATGATACTGTAGGCCGGCGGTGGCCCTCGGGTGTTCCCCGCAGGCCTATAGTACCAATTCAGTGCACCTCAAAAAAAAAACAACACATAAATACACCACCCTTAACACATACAGTATAGTAATGTGCAAAATTAATATTATCCACATATGGATAGAGTGAATTTGCCCATTTAAAATACATAAAGAACAATAAATACATATAGCACTCACCCATGACCGGCTGGCACGATGAAGGCCATCCTCATCTTCATCACCGTCCATGCCCCCTCCGATGCTGCAAAACATAAACAAGAATAAAAACAGCCAATGTAATGTCCCATAACCCCTTAATCACCATAGCGGTTATTAACCGCTACAGTCATTAAGGGGTTAACCCACCCTCACCCACCACTCGGGAGACCTAAATATCCTCCCCCACTACCCCCCATCCCGTGAGGCCTAACCACCCTCACTCACCCAATACCCAGCCGGGAGGCCTACCCACATACCCTTGGGGCCAATACCCCCTCCCCCCCCCCAGTACCCACAATAAAAACAATACACAGCCCCACAATAAACATCATTATATTTATTAAATACATAACCCACCCCCTGTGCCCCCCATAAATACATGATTTATTATTTTACATACAGAGTTAATACCCCAGGCCCACGGGAGTCCACAGTGGGCCTGACGGGTCACCTCACAGACCTCACAGTAGCCCAGCGCCAGGTTTCAAACAGAGTCTGGAGGCCTACGGGTGGTCCCCGCCAGGCGCCGTGGTTCACCAGGTGGTCTCTGCGGGTCACCTTGGGCCACAATGGGATCCCCACGGGTAGGCCCGCGGCTGTCTGGGGGGCCCCGGGTCAGACCCACAGGTGTCTGAGGGGCCTCGGGTGGTTCCCACGGGGGTTTGGGGGCCCTCGGGTGGTCCCTACGGGTCCGCGGTGCCCCCACAGATGTGGGGCCACCGGTACTTCCCCGCAGGTGTCCCCCCCGGACCCAGCAGCCATTTACCTGTGAGAAGCCCGAGGAGACCGCAGGTGGTCTCCATAGGTTCCCCGCAGAACTGAGGAAACAACCCTGTATGTAAAGAAAATAAACATGTTCTATACATCAAATACATCAATCCCCCTTCCCCCCCAACACATACAGAATAATAATGTGCAAAATAACTATTATCCAGATAGGGATAATAGATTATTTGCCCATTATTAAACACATTAACTAGCATAATAAAATAAATAAAGTTCTACTGACCTCATCAATAAGAAGCCCCCTCGCCAGAAAATTCCGTGTCCTCTGTCGCCAACAAAATACATAGCCAATACATTGCAATTGCATTCTGATATCAATTAACCCCTTAATCACCTTATCGGATAATAACCGCAAAGGTAATTAAGGGGTTAAGCCACCCTGGCCCAACACCCACCCTTCACCCATTCATTTGTACAGTGGCTTCATCATGCAAATATATATATATATATATATATATATATATATATATATATATATATATATATATATATATATATATATACTAGCTGAGAGACCCGGCGTTGCCCGGGATGTAAATGCGTAATAGGTAGTATTATTTATAAATCGTGGAACAATAGGTGACTGTTTGTTGTAAAGGTTGGATAATAATATTGAAAAGAAAGATGGAAGAAAATGTAATACGATGTTGTATAAAAATGGTTTATTGTAACCACACCACAGTACAATGTATATTTTGGTGCCATAAGTGATGTAAAAATGTGAGGCGTGTGTCCTGCTAGGGTGTGAGGCGGCGGGTGGCGCGTGGGTTGTGAGTGCTGTCTGCGAGTGGGGGTCCTGCTAGGGTGTGAGGCGGCGGGTGGCGCGTGGGTTGTGAGTGCTGTCTGTGAGTGTGGGTCCTGCTAGGGTGTGAGGCGGCGGGTGGCGCGTGGGTTGTGAGTGCTGTCTGTGAGTGGGGGTCCTGCTAGGGTGTGAGGCGGCGGGTGGCACGTGGGTTGTGAGTGCTGTCTGTGAGTGGGGGTCCTGCTAGGGTGTGAGGCGGTGGGTCAGTGATGTCGGTGCGTAGGGGCGGGAGGCAGCAGGTGTGTGTGGCGGCAGGTATGTGTCGAGTGTGGCGGGTGTCTGTTGAGTGCATGCAGCGGCTGTGAGGCGGTGGGTGAAAGGCAGAGGCGGCCGGAGTAAGGGCGGGTGAAAGGCAGAGGCGGGGGTGGGGAGGCGGTAAGGCGGGCAGGAAGGCGAAGGGCGGCGGGAAGAGGAGGAGGGGGTGGTGGAGGGGGTCAAGGGGTGGAGGAGGGGGGCAAGGGGTGGAGGAGGGGGGAAGGGTTAGAGGAGGGGGGAAGGGTTAGAGGAGGGGGGGGAAGGGTTAGAGGAGGGGGGGAAAGGGTTAGAGGAGGGGGGGAAAGGTTAGAGGAGGGGGGGGAAGGGGTGGAAGTGTGGGAGGGGGTGGGAGGGGAAAGGGGTGGAGGGGAGGGGGGTGGAGGGGAGGGGGGTGCAGGGGTGGAGGGGAGGGGAGGGGGGGTGGAGGGGAGCGGAGGGGGGGGAAAGGGGAGCGGAGGGGGGGGAAAGGGGAGCGGAGGGGGGGAAAAGGGAGCGGAGGGGGGGAAAGGGGAGCGGAGGGGGGGGAAAGGGGAGCGGAGGGGGGGGAAAGGGGAGCGGAGGGGGGGGAAAGGGGAGCGGAGGGGTGGGAAAGGGGAGCGGAGGGGGGGGTGGAAAGGGGAGCAGAGGGGGGGGTGGAAAGGGAAGCGGAGGGGGGGGGGAAGGGGAGCGGAGGGGGGGGAAGGGGAGCGGAGGGGAAGGGGAGCGGAGGGGGGGGAAGGGGGAGCGGAGGGGGGGAAAGGGGAGCGGAGGGGGGGGAAAGGGGAGCGGAGGGGGGGGAAAGGGGAGTGGAGGGGGGGGGAAGGGGAGCGGAGGGGGGGGGAAAGGGGAGCGGAGGGGTGGGAAAGGGGAGCGGAGGGGGGGGTGGAAAGGGGAGCAGAGGGGGGGGTGGAAAGGGAAGCGGAGGGGGGGGGGGAAGGGGAGCGGAGGGGGGGGAAGGGGAGCGGAGGGGAAGGGGAGCGGAGGGGGGGGAAGGGGAGCGGAGGGGGGGGGAAGGGGAGCGGAGGGGAAGGGGAGCGGGGGGGGAAAGGGGAGCGGGGGGGGGAAAGGGGAGCGGGGGGGGGAAAGGGGAGCGGGGGGGTAAGCGGAGCGGGGGGGGGTAAGGGGAGCAGGGGGGGGGAAGGGGAGCAGGGGGGGGGAAGGGGAGCGGGGGGGAAGGGGAGGGGGGGGAAGGGGAGCAGGGGGGGGAAAGGGGAGAAGTGGTGGGAAGAGGGAGGAGGGGGAAGGTGGTGGGAAGGGGGCAAAGGGGGGAGGTGGTGGGAAGGGGGAGAAGGGGGGAGGTGGTGGGAAGGGGGAGAAGGGGGGAGGTGGTGGGAAGGGGGAGGAGGGGGGAAGGGGGGGGAAGGGGAAGGTGGTGGGAAGGGGGGGAGGTGGTGGGAAGGGGTAGGAGGTGGGAAGGGAAGTGTCTCTAGCTGCAGCACTAAAAGACTATTAATAAGTGAGGCCATAGAGAAAAGAGTAGTAGGAACTGTAAATAAGAAAACACCAGCATCAGCAGTTGAACCTGACACCCTTCAAGTATAAACAAAAACTAAATAAAGATTCTCCTCCTCCTCCAAATTTTTGCTAACAACAGAAAAAGTGGCTTAGGCCCGTAATATAGTGGGCGCGCTTGCTGCGCCATGCGAGCGCGCGGCAGTTATAGTTGACTGTGGTTAGCCAGCCATTGTATGCTAGGGCCACGCACGCACACATGGCAATGAGCGTGGAGCCGGGCAATAGCGGGGAAGACTCAAAAAGTAAGTACAGTATTTGCGCCGCTACCGCCGCTGTAATGTATGTATGTGTGTATGAATGTATGTATGTGTGTGTCTGTGTGCACAATGTTGATAAATATTTTATTCTTACCAATGTGTCTTTTAAAAAAAATATATATAATAAATTACACATATACATACACACACACACTGGTGCACACACACACACACACACACACACACACACACACACACACACACACACACACACACACACACACACACACACACACACACACACACACACACACAAACACATAGACCACTGCAAACCTGTCTCTCCCGCCAGCACGGACCACCATACACACAAAAAGTGTGCGTCACGTGCAGGCTCGCACGCACATACTATAGAACAAGCCTTAGAGAGAATTGCAATCCATGCCAAACAAATCACGTGTTGTAACAAAGGGGAAGAGGATTCTGAGGAGGAGTAATTTTCAGAATGTGACCAGGCCTCAACCTCTGACTATGCAACGGCACTAGCATAACCACTTGTGAGTTAAGAGTTGGTGCCAGGGACCAGGTGAAATATGCAAAGCTCGATGTTGAATTGGCTCTAGCTCTTCTATTTCAAGGCTCTGAGGAGTTGGAGGAAGAAGTAATGGCATTGGAAGAGAAGGAGGTAGAAAAGGAAACCAGGGATGATGCTAATGATGAAGAGGATGAATTTGGTGTTGTTAGTGTATGATGCACAAACAGCACAAGTATAGTTACATAGTAGGTAAGATTGAAAAAATACATATGTCGAGTTAAGCCTTCTGTATGTTAAATTTAGTTGACAGCTATTTGTATGTATGTATGTATATCTTTATTTACTGTATACAGCGCTATTCAAGTACAGTGTTTCACAGCAGTAATACACGTGAAAATAATATAACACATAATGGGAATAAGCGCTTCAGACATGACAGTAACAATAGGAAAGGGAGTCCCTGCCCAGAAGAGCTTACAATCTAAATGGTAATTAGGGAGGTCTAACAGAGATAGTAAGTGCATCTGCAGGGGTCAAGGTAAGCTTATCTGAGATGTATCGTATCAGCAAGCAGAGCTGCCCATATGCTTTATTAAAGAGGTGTGTTTTTAGATTTAGGTTTTAAAGGTGGAGAGAGGGTGCCAGTCAGATATTGAAGGGAAGGACATTCCAGAGGCGTTGGGCAGTGAGTGAGAAAGGTTTAGGCAGGAGTGGTCTTTAGATACAAAAGGAGTAGACAGAAGATATCCTTGAGCAGAAGACAAGAGTCAGGCAGGTGTACAGAGAGAAACTAGGGCTGAGATGTAAGTAGGGGCAGAATAGTGTATAGCGTTAAAAGTGTGGAGGAGAATGTTGTGAGTGATATAGGGTTTAATTGGAAGTCAGGAGAGGGATTTCAGCAGGAGAGATGCTGAGACTTTAAAAAGAGAGTAAAGTGATTCTAATAGCATTGTTTTGGATAGATTGTAGGGGAGACAGGTGAGAGGCAGGAAGGCTGGACAGTAGAAGGTTACAATAGTCAAGGTGGGAGAGAATGAGGGCCTGCATTAGACTTTTACAGAAGAAGGACAGAGGAAAAGGAGGTATCTTTGCAATGTTAAAGAGGTAAAAACAACAGGTTTTAGCTACATTGTTAATGTAAGAGAAGAATATGAGGGAGAAGTCGTGTGACCCCTAGGCATCGTGCTTGTGATACTGGGTGTTTGATAGTAATTTCCAATGGTAATGTAGAAGAGGGCAGTAGGGCAAGGTTTGGGAGGAAGTATGAGGAGCTGCATCTTTGACATGTTAAGTTTGAGTCAGCGGCATGCCATCCACGTTGATATACGTAGCAGAAACAAATTTGGAGACTTTGGTATGCACAGCAGGTGTAATGTAAGGGGTTGAAAGCTAAATTTGTGTGTCACCAGCATAGAGGTGATATTTGAACCCTAGATGTGTTATGAGGTCACCTAGAGAGATTTTGTAAAGAGAAAAGAGAAAGGACCCAGGACATATCCCTGGTTACACCCACAGAGAGATCGGCAGAGGAGGAGGAGAAGGTGTTAGCAAATGAGACAGTGAAAGTATGATGGAAGAGGTACAGTAAGAAGAAATAATCCAAGATACAGTATGGAAGATGTGAAAGAGAAGAGGGTGGTCAACAGTATCCAAGGCTGCAGAGAGATTGAGTAATATAAGCAAAGTGTAATGACCTTTGTCTTTGGCAGCATGGAGGTCATTAGTTATTTTGGTAAGGGCTGTTTCAGTGGAGTGAGCAGTGTGGGAGCCAGATTGTAGGAGGTCTAGGAGAGAGTAGGTAGTGAGAAAATGGAGGAAGCAAGAAAACTCAAGGCGGTGAAGGAGTTTAGAGGCAATAGGCAGAAGGGAAACAGGGAGATAATTAAAGAGACAGGTAGGTCACGCTTGCTGTTTTTGAGTAAAGGTAAGGTACCAGAGTACTGTTTTTGAGGCGGGTAAGGTACCAGAGTAAAGGAAGGAGTTACAAATATGTGCTAGTGTAGGGATTAGAGTAGGAGCAAAAAGTTTGAGGAGATGGGAAGGAATGGGGCCAAAAGGGCAAGTGGTAGAGGGAAAAGAGGAGATCAACAGCGACATGACCTCCTCTTTTACAGAAGAAAAAGAGCAGAGGAAGGTCAGAGAAGTGTTAGGAAGAGATGTAGAATGTGAGGCGGATACAGAGGGGATGTCTTGGTGAATTAAATCCACCTTTATCTTGAAATAGTCACCAAAGTGAATTAGATGAAGAAAGACACGTAACCAACGGTGGTCTGAGTAGAGAGTCAAAGACAGAGAAGAGGTTGTGTGGGTTAGACTTGTGAGTGTTGATTAGTAATGAAAAATAGGTTTGTTTAGCCTGGGGCAGAAATGAAACAGGATAGGATAAATTAGTAGTGAAGGAAGTCTGCGAGAGTATAATATTTTGTGCAGAGGCATTTAGAGGAGCGAGTGCAGGAGCAGAGCATGCGTGTGTGGCAATTTTAACCAGGCCCTGTGGTTTGAAGGGCAAGAGTGGGAGAGCAAAAGAGGGGTGTGACAGGGTAAATAAAAGCCACCAGTTATATGCCTGGAAAACCTATGTCTAGTCTGCAGTGCAGCACTGACAAGGTTAACTTCAGCTGGGGACATCAGGACAATTAGTTGGATCCCAGCTGCCTAATCAAGGTGTGTTAAAACCCAGGCTGTAGACACATGGAGCCTGGCTGTTGAGGAGAGAGGAGTAAGCTGCTGGAGAGATTGCTAAAGAGATTCCTGAAACAAGGTCTGATTAGAAAAGTAGATGAATTGTGAACTATCTGTCCCCTGCATAGAAAAGGGCAACTGCCATATACACTGTCTGCTAAAGAGAAACTGTTTTTGTCTGTCTGCTGAAGAAAAACCATTTTCCTTTTGTTGCTGATGAAAAGCTATTTATGTTTTGTGTGCTGTATATTTTTCAAGGCTAAATAAATAAGCCTTGTCAAGAAACCCGCGTGTGTAGTTGCATGTACCCTGCAACAAGGGGAATGTAGATCAAGAGAGGAGCATAGGACAGAGTTGTAGTTCCTGACCAGGTTGTCAGAGTCTATAGTGGGGCTAAGAGAGGAAAGGGAGGAGCGCAAAGTGGAGTCTAGAGCCAGGAAGTACTTATCCTACATCTGTATTTAAAGTATTTTGATACAGAGGAAGGGAAACAAAAAAGACCCGAAACATTATCCATTGATGTCTCATAAAGGAGGAAAATAAATTCCTTTCTGACTCAAAAAAATCATAGTCAGATTTCTCCAGGGATCAACATCCTTCAATGTTTACTTATTTGGTATATCCCTGTATACCCATCCTTTCTAAAAAGATGTCCAACTTTTTTTTTGAAGATATCTATTGTATCTGCAATCGCAGTCTCCATGGGTAATGAATTCAACATTTTAACTGCCCTTACTATAAAGAACCCTTCCTTTGTTGCTCGTGAAATCTCCTTTTCTTCAATCTTAATGGATGATCCTGTTTAGTTTGTACTGCCCTTGGGATGAATAATTCTTTTGAAACCTCCTTGTAAGGACCCTGAATATATAAGTATAAAGTTATCATATCCCCTCTTAGATGCCTCAATTTCTAATATAAACAAATCTAATTGGTTGCGGAAGGAAAGGAAATTAGGGTGATATTGGAGGAGGTGTTGATGAGATACTTGGTGCTACATCAAATGTTGTTTGTGTTACCAGCAGTGAAGATGACGGTGATGATCAATGATACTGTAGTCAATCAATCTGTGAGAAGAAGAATCAGCCATGTCCACGCCAACTAGAAGTACTAGTGCCCCTATTAGCAGAACACCAACACTCAATACACTGACTAACACAATAACTCTCTCTCATTTGCTTTAACTTTTTGAATTTTTTCGGCTAAAAAGAGATTTTTTTGTTTACTCAGCCCGCAACCTTCAGCGGTTTATTTTTCCACAAGCCACTTCAACCATGGGTACACTGTGCCTTTAAGAAAACAAAATCATAAAATAAAAATCTATTCCTTATTGGGAAACTAACTAAACATTGCTGTGGCCCTTTCCTATGGCGCTGGCCAGCTAAACTGGTTCTCAGCCCAAAACATATACTATCCTATGCAAGCAAACAGTCTTTTAACATTGCAGAGTCTTAGTGATTGCTTATCTGTATTGTAGTGGATTCCTATTCCAAGGTCTCTCTGTAGGTCCAACAGCAAACAGGAACACCATTTCCAGGGAGCAGACTGTGTCCAACTAGTGGAAATCTTTATCTTTGGTGGGGTTCCCAGCTGGTCCCAGCAGCTGTGCTTCCTGCATGGCTGGGGAACCAGAACAGCCAGAGTCCTTCCTGGTTTGGAGAACATCAATCTCCACCTTGCTGGGGAAAAGCAGTTTCTCTTGTGCAGGGTACTTCCTGCCTTTTAAACCTAAAAAGCCAATATAGCACGATACTGCACTGTTAAATAGCTGCTGTGAATAGCACAGCAGGCAATATCACACTATAAGGGCATTTATCGCACTTAAAACCACTTATCACACCTTTGTAAATAGCCCCATAGTTTGAAAGTAATATACTGTGTAAATTAGACATCATAGGCATTTTTCCAAAAGGTTACAATGAGAACGGTATTACCTTGGAGACATTAAATTAACTTACCGCTCACATGTATTGTTCTTCTTTTGTTTTATGGGCTCATTGAGCCACAGTATTTTACAGTGACATAGCCAATTAAAAAAAGCTTACAGTAGTCAATGAGTTTACTCTTTGTTAAGCCTGTTACATAAATTCAATGACATCTTTGCTGAAAATGCAATTATGTAAATTTCCTGCAGTATTATTTTCTTTTTTTATTGTGCTGTAAATGACAAACAATAAAATAAGCAGTGGAAGTAATGTTCTAGTACTTTAATGTATGTTTCCTAAATTATTTTCAGTGACCCATCATATGTACTATAATCATTGAATACTATGGAAAATAATATTTATGTACTGGGCAAATCCATTAAGCACATGTTGGCTTTGGAAGCTTATTGGATAATAGACGTTTTATAAGAAATCTCTTAATTAAAATAATAATGATTTTAAGTTGGTATACTGTATGCTAGAGTCCTTTTAACCAAGGTGGTTTGCAAACATTATGGTTATTGTGTTACTATGTATAATATAAATGGTTATTTTTATAGGTGTAGAGTACTAAATTGTTCCCACCAGATAACACGTGCCAGATACCTCAAACTCTGTTAAAGTGGAGTTAACATTGCATCCGCTAAAAAGAATGATGAGCGTTATTACCACAATTTAAAGTAGCTGTACATCAAAATTGCAGTAATAATTTAGCAGGTGCGATATTCATCCCAAACCATTATAATGCGTGAATGACCTGGTATCACAATCATATTTCTATCATACGCTTCTGTAATAACTATTATTATAGAAGCCTATAATAGAAATAACATTAACCAGTTTGATGCCTGTAGTTACCAAGTTAGACCACGTGCACGAAAGCGGTTAATATATTTTTAAACGGCACTATCTAACCTCGTTGCCCACCTTAGTGTATTCGGGGAGCGCAGATATATGAAAAAGAAAGAAACATACAAAATAGTGCGATATGTCTCAAGTGATGTGTGAAACTTGATTTTCAGGGTCCAGCAGAGTTTCTACTCAGAAATTCCCAATTCTTTAGTGCATATCCAAAATCAGTGGCAATGGTGTGTCTTTGCAGTGGCTGTATATCAGCTACCAGTAGATCCACAGGTGTAGGAACCTTTGTGGAATAAGGTAAAAGAAGCCAAATAGTGCAGACTGATAAAAGCTTTTTATCTAAGGTAAGTAAAATACAGTCACATGGTGTCAATTATAAATAAGCATATTTGATCATATATCAAGCGCGACCGGCTGGGATCCAAAGCGTTCTCTCCACTCTCCTCCTCAGCTGGACTTGCGTCACTTGTCCCCACTCCCACACTTCCAGGTTGAATCCCTGGATAGCAGGCAGGAGGCAGACAGGCGATGAAACCGGCGAGCTGGAGAAACGCGTAGAGTGGAATCAGAACACTGTGTGGGACTCCGAACACAGTGCTGCCTGTCTGCCTCCTGCCTCAGTCTGCACTTTTTGGCTTCTTTTACCTTATTCCACATAGGTTCCTACACCTGTGGAACTACTGGGAACTGATATACAGACCCTGCAAAGACACACCATTGCCACTGATTTTGGATATGCACTAAAGAATTGGGAATTTGTGAGTACAAACTCTGCTGGGCTCTGAAAATCAAGTTTCACACATCACGTGAGACATAATGCACTAATTTGTATGTTTCTTTCTTTTTCCTATATCTTCGCTCCCCGAAAACCTGGACTACTAAGAACATAGGATTGAGAAAGCAACCCACAAAAGGGTTTGAGCTGCAAATCACGTTTAATGTTCATTTTTTGACTACACATCACTAATTTTATGTAAGCACTTATAGAGGTTCTTTCAATGGAATAACCACCAATATCACAGCTGATTTATTCGTATTTGAAGAATTGCACAAATTTGTTTTGAGCGCCATCTAGGATAACACATTTGTATTACTGCCTTGGTGTATACATTATAATAAATAATAACATCAGAAATACTAAGCCATTAAATCCATCAATTGGTTGCTTGTCAAAGGTATATCCATTGCTTTGGGTCAAAATTGAGGATCCATCACCCTTCATCCAGGTTGGATTCAGATTGGAAGAAGCCATTAAGTTTGGATTTATTTTGGAAAATCATGACTAGTTGACCCATGGGCTACTGAGGGGTTAATATGTACTGTAATATATTGTAATTATTATTATATCATCAATTTCAGGTTGGTTTAGCTTATCTTGCCTATGTATATAACTCCCAATATATTTGCAATTATATACATAGGAAAGACAGTGCTAATGCCAGCCTGGACTAGGTAATACATTATTTGCATTATTTCTGCTGTTCATGTATGGCAATTTTTTCCAAACAAAATGTTATATATTTTGCCTGTTTTTATCGGATCCGATGCTTTAAATGGATCCGAAAAAAAGTGTTTTATTTTTGGCGGTGTACGATAAAACTAATGCACGATTTTTGGCGTTAATACCGCATTTGTAGGTTACCGCAGCCTGATGTATGCGGCCCAATATATCCCAATATATCCAAATATAACTCACTATATTACAGAATTTCCCTAAGATTAAATGGCAACATTGGCACAGAATATCATAATATATGAATACATACATTAGCATAACAGAGACAACAATGGAGAGGAGTATGAGTTAACTCATAACTAACCAATTAACATGTTTACTTAGTAGATCAAAAAATATATATATCTTGGTGAAATTAAATACATAGCTAATTACATGTGCACAGCCTTAGTTACATAGTTACATGTAGATGAGGTTGAAAAAAGATGTACGTCCATCAAGTTCAACCTACTGTATGCTAAATTTAGACAACAGATACTTTATCCTATATCTATACTTACTTATTGATCCAGAGGAAGGCAAACAAAAAACCCCAGAGTCATATCATCCAATGATATGTCATAAAGGGAAAAATAAATTCCTTCCTGACTCTAAGAATTGGCAATTGGATTAATCCCTGGATCAACATCCTTCCCAAAGAAATCCAACCTTTTTTTGAACAAATCTATTGTATCTGCCATCACAGTCTCCATGGGTAAGGAATTCCACATTTTAACTGCCCTTACTGTAAAGAACCCTTTCCTTTGTTGCTGGTGAAATCTCCTTTACTCCAACCTTAAGGGATGGCCCTGAGTCCTTTGTACTGCCCGTGGGATGAATAGTTCTTTTGATAGCTCCGTGTATTGTCCCCGAATATATTTGTATATAGTTATCATATCCCCTCTTAGACGCCTCTTTTCTAATGTAAATAAATCTAATTTAGCTAGCCTCTCCTCATAAGTTAGATTGTCCATCCCCTTTATTAATTTGGTGGCTCTTTTCTGCACTCTCTCTAGTTCCATAATGTCTTTTCTTAGGATTTGTGCCCAAAATTGTACTCCATAGTCTAAGTGTGGTCTTACTAATGCTTTGTAATGGGGCATAATTATGTTTACTTCCCTTCCATCCATTGCCCGTTTAATGCAACATTAGATCTTGTTTGCCTTTGCAGCAACTGCATGACTTTGGGCACTATTGCTACGTCTGCTGTCTACAACCACTCCTAAATACTTCTCTATCAAGGATTCCCTAAATGTATCCCCATTTAATTTGAAAGTCGCCTTTTTATTCTTGCATCCCAAATGCATAACCTTACATTTATCTGTATTAAACCTCATCTGCCTTTTACCTGTCCATGTTTCCAGTCTCTCCAAGTCCTTCTGAAGAGAAATTACATCTTGCTCTGATTCTACTACCTTACACAATTTAGTATCATCAGAAAACTTTGCTCTTGATGCCAACCTCAAGGTCATTTATAAACAAGTTAAAAAGCAGGTGTCCCAGTACCGATCCCTGAGGTACTCTACTCACTACTTTAGCCCAACCTGAAACATTTCCATTTATGACAACCCTCTGTTGTCTGTCCTTTAACCAGTTTTCAATCCAGGTGCATATTTTATTACGGAGTCCAATTTTCTTTATTTTGTACTCCAACCTCTTGTGTGAAACCGTATCAAAAGCCTTTGCAAAATCTAAGTAGACAACATCAACTGCATTACCCTGTTCTAAATTCCGACTTACCTCCTCAAAGAAACAAATAAGCTTAGTTTGGCATGATCTATCCTTCATAAATCCCTGCTGACTATTACTAATAATTTTGTTTTCCATTAGGTATACCTGAATATTATCCCGTATTAAACCTTCGAGGAGTTTCCCCACTATTGAAGTCAGGCTTACAGGTCTGTAATTCTCTGGTTGTGATCTTGCTCCCTTTTTAAATATAGACACCAGATCTGCTTTACGCCAATCTTGTGGTATTGAGCCTGTAGAAATGGAGTCCTTGAATATTAAATATAATGGTTTGGCTATTACTGAGCTTAACTCCTTGAGAACTCTTGGATGTATGCCATCGGGGCCAGGTGCCTTATTTACTTTAATTTTTTCAAGCCGCTTATGAACTTCTTCCTCAGTTAACCAATTGTTCATTAATATTGAGGTTGTGGCTTCCTCCTGCGGCACTACTATTGAACTTGATTCTTCCCTGGTAAACACAGAGGCAAATAACTTGTTTAATACATCTGCTTTTTCCTTATCTCCAATAATCTGCCTACCCATCTCACACTGAAATGGCCCCATATTTTCTTTTCTCATTTTTTTGTTATTACGGTACTTAAAGAACTTTTTAGGGTTGACATTACTTTCTATTGCAATCCTTGTTTCATTATCCATTTTTGCTAATTTGATTGCCCTTGTGCAATTTTTGTTACATTCCTTATAATTCTGATACGATGCCTCCGTCCCTTGTCCATTTCCTCCCCTACCTGTTTATTTAGCCACATTGGTTTTGACTTATTTATTTTATACGTATTACCCAAGGGTATACACTGATGAGTGTGCTTTTTTAACAATGTTTTAAAGATTGCCCATTTATCTTATCAATATCCAGTTGTTATTGTCATGTAAAGCAGAAATTGACACCGTTTTCTTGCATTCTACCTTTGCACTTTCTCGAGGAGAGCTCTTCTTTCCCTTTTCAACCATTTTTATTTTCTTATTTGATACTTTGTTAAGGAGATATAAGCGTTTGAAATGATAAATGTTCATGAGGTTTTAATGGAGTACTCCCGACAGCCCTGTACAGTCTAAAGGTTACTGAGGTAACGCTTAGAAACTAGAGATTAAGATCATCATGATTTTTAACCAAAAACAAAAAAGTACAGGACATGCTCAGGGGCAAGATACTAACATTATGGGCTAGATACATCAATGTAAGCCAATAAGGTGTTATTTTCGGAAAGAGACATTTTTTATGGTGCATCACATCAACATTAAATCCCTACAGTTTTTTTACCACGACCGATAAAATGCTCGAGATCGGCATAAAAACTACTTGATACCACAAATGTAGTCATGTTTATGCCATACATCAAGTCCCGATATTTATCGGAACAGCGATAACATCAATAGTTACCGCACCAACTCCAGGCTGGCATTACCTTGCCCTATCTTGCCTATGTATATAATGACCAATATATTGGCCAGCCCATTATATACATGGGCAAGATACAGATGTAGTAAGATTTACTACCTCCATTGTCGCAGACCGACAGGCTGAAATATGGCGCAGTCTGGGGTATGTATGCGCCACGCAAAAGCAGTACATTTTGCGGCCCGGAATGATTAAAGTAATGTTAATCGTCCCGGACCAGACAGTCTGTAGAAGCTGCACAGATGAGTCCCAGAGAACTCTGAGCAGTTCTTACAGCAGTCCAATTTTTTTATTATTTCTTTATACTGTATTGCTGGAGGACAACCTCATTAATTTCAACTCCGGGGACACCCTGCGTATGAACCTCCGTAGGGGGTACCGGTAGTCGCTCCGGCTGCACAAAAACTATCTTAACTGAGCTACGGGAGCAAGGAGGTGAAGAGTTGTCATCATAGCATAGAGAGGCTGAGGGTGTTAAGCGAGTACATGCCTTTTGGAGAAAGTTCTTTCATGGCAGTTGGGAGTTGTTAACCCTTGGCATGTCAGATAGTAAAGCAATACCTTTGGAATGCAAGAGGTAGGTAGATATTGATGTAACAGACATTACTGCAGCCATTAATAAGATGTGTGCAAAAGCATTATTGCCCCTTATTATCCATGACTGTTATATAAAGGTATGTACTGTTACTGCATGTACCTCCATGACCACAGTTGCAATTAAAGGGTTATTGTCAATACAAACTTGACCATTCACTGCCAGAGACAGCAGTTACATGTAGCAGTGTAATATAAAATTGTAACACTAATATAATGTAATGCTATATTAATATAGAAGTGGGCTGCGTCACGCAATTAGGTGAAAGTAAAATTGTTTGTATTATTTTAATATTTTTCCCTTTCACCAACACAGCATACAAATTACATCTGTAGCTTTTAATGCCAAAATCCTGCATATATTGTTGTTATATATTAAATATTTTTTGCAAAGCAGTTTTACAGTTTATTGAATAAAACCTCTTGAAGTACCTATTGCCTATGGGCAGGCATTTTATCTGTTTAGTGCTTTTTAGTGAATCCAATGTGAATACAAAATCTAGTATAAAAAATGAGGTAATTATCGCATAAGATGTCAGACTGTATGGTTTGCCTAGTACAGTACCACTAAGACAATTAAACAATTAATTTGCAGAAAAACCTTTGACAAACCTCCTTATTGGGACCTTTAGGAAGTAATTTTATATTTTCCTAAGCAGTCAATGGCACAGCAACCGGCAGAAATCCCCCCATTAACCGTATAGTGTTATCCTCCTAGTACAGTAGCTTTTGCTGCGAAAACAACACATTGTACAGCATGCAGCACTTACTGTATAAGGCTCATCAGTTAATAATCAATGATCAAAGCTTTTGAAAGATTGGTGAATACATACCAGTGAGAAATATGTTGTATTATATACCCGACTGTCGAGTCTGAGGGAGATACATAATTAAGGGTCACATAAACAAGACTTGGATTAACTCACTTGTCATAATGCATTAAAATAGTTTCACTGTGTTTGAACACAGGCATACGTTTAATAAATAAAGATGGTCTATTTATTTGTATCAAACAGTTTATGGGGTAAAGAGGTTTAGTTATTTTTTTTAATGAGGTGTATTGTTCTACAAGAAAGTGAAAATGTATGCTTGGAGAGAAGCAGTAGGGT
Source organism: Ascaphus truei (assembly GCF_040206685.1). NCBI lineage: Eukaryota > Metazoa > Chordata > Amphibia > Anura > Ascaphidae > Ascaphus > Ascaphus truei. The sequence continues at coordinate 109,225,805 of NC_134486.1, forward strand.
CATTGGCTATTACCCCACACCATCACACTTCCAACTCAGGAGCTATTCACTAGCCAAGCAGTGACAGGTTAATTAACACCAGCAATGGAATTGCTCCAATTGGATTGCTTAAGAATTCTATGTTCTTACCTTCATTTTTATGAAACCAAAGTGAAGGTAAACCCTAATTAAATTTATGAAATGTGTATATGACTAGTTTATTTGTGAAAATTGACAATCTGAGATCCCAGATATCAAATGCATTTGGGATGGTTCTTGTAAAACTGTAACAACAGTAAGTCTCGTGTAAAATGTATAATCTCTGTTATGTCGATTCAATACAAATTCATTAAATGTATTGTTTTTCTACACCTGGTGTAAAATGTCCTTTGTCTTTTTTAAAAATTACTCCAGCATAACAGAACTCCCTCAGCATTCTGGTTTTTGCACACAAAAAGAAACATTTATTTTGAAGATAAATACTCACATAAAAATAGCATAAAATGGCAGTGACGTTCCAAATACGTTATAGTATTCTTAAAAATGATTGCATCGTTTTCTGTTTCTGAGTAGGATCTTTGTATTGGATCTTAATATCATGATAAAACCTATCTTTCCTCCATCTTGCTTTTAATCTGTCTCTCTCTCCTCATCCTGGAATCCTCCTATCCTTACATCATGGTGGAATCAATCATTCTGTGCCTCCCGCCTCCCGCCTCTCGCTCACTTCAGCTATCCAGCTACATATTTATCCAGATAATATCCCTTGGGTCAGCTCTTGCTATATAATTCTATTCCCATAAAAGGTCCTGCAGCTTCAAACTGATGTCATCTGAACTGCCCATGCCTCCATACATAGAATAACCATATTATAAGTTGTCAATGGCAACTGTCTGTCTCTCACTGTCCTTACCGCAGATATCTCAGGACAGCCGTACTGTATGCCTCCCTGACTATCCATAGGTTCTGCTTGTTAAAAGAAGTTAGTCACACCTCTTTTACTTAAAATTCTTCACTTGTAATGAAATCTACAGGGATCTTGGGACAGCTGCACGCACATTTTAACTCTCCAATGTACGGTAACTGAATATATCCCAATATACCAAATTAAGAAAGAGCCATTGCAAATAAGATATAATATATAACTTTACATTCTGTCTTGATTCTGGATTCACACATTACAATATAATTATCACTGAATTTGATTACATACAGCCCCCCTAAATTAGATTGTAATAACATTCCTATAAACGCTCAAACCATCATACGTATCGTATTAAAAAATTATCAAACAGAATGTCAAAATACCGTATATTTCAGAATTAAAGAAATCTCACTGAAGAAATTTGATTTCCTCTCCTTGGGTCATTGCTATACAATTATTTCACAATACATATTACCAATAGTTAAAAAACAATACACAATAAAACCAGACAAAGTATAATGATGAAAAGATGAATAAAATAAATACTGATAAATTGTAACATAATTATTTCAGCTTTGTCCACCAAGCCTATCATTACTTATCATTTCTTTTCTATTTCTCCCAAGAAAACTATTTTTTTTAAGATATATTAAGTTGTACTGGAATAAAATTTACATTGTACGAGAGAATATGTGACCAATTCACTTGAATCTCATGTAAATATATTCTTATTGGAATTCCTCCAATACAATACAATTCTTTAAATAAAGCCTCGGACTGTGTACACATATAAAATAAATCTATAACTAGTTAATTATCTGACATAACCTGTATACATGCTCTATCTTTTTCTTCAAATAACAAAATGTTTTTACTGTCTCAATGCAAAATAAATATGAATGATAAATAATCTTGGCCTGGTGTAGTAAACAAATTATTTTAGAATTAAAATTTAAACGAGCTTAAAAATCTGTTCAATGTCTTCCTTTACAGTAATTGTGTAAAAAATAAAATCAGAATATTGGAGGCTAGAACATAATAACTGAATATTACTAATAGCATTCCCAGTACTGTCATAGGAAATAAAACTTCCTTTCCTAATATGGGTATTTAAAAAAGATACTTGTATTTTACATAATTTTTACATACCAACTACTTTTTTTTTTTTACAGTAAATCTGTATTATTTAGAACAAATACAAATTCTTCTGGCAAACTCTGTTGTAATACTAGAAATGTAATATCCCCATGTACTTTTTCATTATTATTATTTTTTTCCAATAGTCCCAATAATAATAAAAATAGTAATTTTGTTCTTTTTCCTAAAAAAATGAAAAAATATTCAGTCCCATAGGTGATGACACATTGATTTTTCTCATTCTTCTTGATTCTGATCATCCATCATCCAATATTATTCTTTATTCATCATTCAATTACATATGCCTATAAAAATAAAGCAGTATCATTACAGTATATTGGTACATATAATTTACCTTATTCCATGTGTACCCATAAACTTGCTGTCTACAAGTTACGTACATAATAAAAAAACAGATAACTTTTAACATATTATCATAGGATCTATCCCAATTTGTTTACCAAAGACCTATTTTCCTTAAAAAAAATCATAATTCACATCTACTCCCCCCCCCCTTAAAATTTTGAAAATTAAGGAGGCATCTTTTAAATCCTAAATCTTAAATCCAATTATAGCAACTGATTATAGATAAGGTACTTTAAATCTTTATTTAATCCCTAAAATTCACATGTAACTTTCATCACTTTAACCGTGAAATGAGTACCCCTATCTAACTCAAGAATACATGGAAACTCCATCTAGAAAAACATATTCCCATAACATCTTAGCCATTATAATTGCATCATCTTTCTTAACTAGAATTTGTTTAACACTTCTAAAACTCTGTTATCCTAAACATTCAATATTGTATCGCTTAAAGAAAACCTTTAAATACTGTGATTCCTCCATCACGTTGTGGGGTGTTTTGTCCCATATTAAAGGCAGGGGACTCTATATTTCGTTGTACGGGGTTTTATTTACAGGGGAAAAACAACACAACAATAGGCCCACCGTCCCTTTAAGAAAACAAAGCATAAAAATAACACATACTCTTAAGAGACTGTATACACCAGGCCTGCACAACTTGTAAAGTGAGAAGGGCCGAACTGCTCCAAAGAAAACTGATTTGGGCCGCACGGGTAAAATCATCATCATATTTCTCCCAGCACCCCTCATCATCATCCTCATCATATCTTCTCTCCCCCCCACAGATCATCATCATATCACTACCCACCCCCCAACCCAGATATGAGGGTGATGAGGGATGCTAGGGGATATATATGATGATGAGAGGTGCTGGGGGAGATATGAGGATGGTCATACCAGATTGGGCCGTAGACTGCTTTCCTGGGGCTTAAGACAACTGTTTCATTGCCCCCACCCCCGTGTGTTGGCGGCCTTTGTGAGACTCCCCCTCTCTCTCACACCCCCATCTCTCCCCTCACACATAATACTCCCCCTCCACATCAAACCCAATACCCCCCTGCACACCACACACATCCCACACCCCTGCACCTCATATCACCCTCTCCCCCCCACTGCACCTCACATTACCCTCTCCGTCCCTGCACCTCACATAGGGCGACCAAATTTTGAAAATGAAAAACCGGGACACAAAAAAATTAATACAACAAATTACATTACTAAAAAATGAATATTATAATGATATCTGATAGTGTCACCTTTGATGGTGTATTATTCATTCTACCTCTTCCCATTCTCTCTCTACCTTCTCCCCATTCCCTCTACTCCACCATTTTCTCTCATCCCCCCCATTCTCTCACACCACCAGTCTCTCTCCCTTCCCTTTCCCCCGTTTCTCGCCCTTCCTCCCCCCATTCTCTCTCTCTCTCTCTCTCTTCCGTCCCCATTCTCTCTCTCCCTTCCTTCCCCCTTTCTCCTTTTCCTACCCCTGCCCACCCAATTTCTCCTCCATTCTCTCCCCATCTCCCCATTCTCTCTCTTCCTCCACTCCTCCATTTTCTCTCACTCAATCCCCTCCTCTATGCTCTCTCTCCCCCTCCCTCGTCCAGTCTCTCTCTCCACCTTCCTCCATTCTCACTACCCCCCATTCTCTCTCTGACCTGCACATACACACAGCCACTGACTTGTGCAGACACTCACAGAGGCACTGACCTGGACAGACAGACCTGCACAGCCACTGACCCTGCACTGACACTGACCGGCACAGGCATAGACACTGACCCGCACAGGCACAGGCACAGACACTGACCTGCACAGGCACTGACACTGACCTGCAGAGGCACAGACACTGACCTGCACAGACACAGACACTGACCTGCACAGACACAGACACTGACCTGCAAAGACACAGACACTGACCTGCACAGGCACAGACACTGACCTGCACAGACACTGACCTGCACAGACACTGACCTGCACAGCCACATTGCCACACTGCCACACTGCCACTAGCTCTGAGGTGCAGCTGCAGGGGGGGTGTACTACCTTTCACTGTGGAGCATGGCTGGGGGGAGGGAGGGAAGCCATCTTGGGCCCTGGCAGCAGGCACCTCACTTCCTGCTCTCACTAATGAGGCTCCGCTGTCAATAACCCCACCCCCACCCTCGGCAGTCAGACCGGCCTCTGCTCTGTTCCTTCTCTCTCTGCCTGCAGGGGATCGCATCAAACTGCTGGCGCTCCTTCCCTAATAGGCAGAGCAGGCTCAGGGGGTTGAGTGGGAGGGGGTTGAGAGGGGATTGAGTTATCACAATGCTATTGCTCCGTCAATGTGTTGGCAGAGCAGGCTCAGGAGGGGGTGGGGAGCATGTCAAAATGCTGGCGCTCCTTTCCTTCTGTGTCTGCAGAGCGGGCTGGTGGGGGGAAGGAGGGCATCGCGAGCTGCACAGGGAGTCCAAGAGGGCCACATGCGGCCCGCTGGCCGTATGTTGTGCAGGCCTGGTCTACACATTACCTCCCTCTATGATAGGCTGGAAAACTAAACTGGTTCCCAGCCCAAAACACACAGTCCGATTTACCGATATACCAAATGACAATATCAAGTCCTCATCTGTTTTTGTTGGGAACTCGGCCCCATGAGAGTCCAGGAATTCCCTCTCTGGATCCAATTACCTGGACGGGACAACCCTGTTTCCACAGCAGACTTACGTCCTTCTGTGGCTTCTTCTTCCTGGGTGTGCAACCCAGGCAGTACAAACAGGCCCTGTGACCAGCGTCCAGAAAGCCTGGGGAACTGTGCCAACCAGCTTCCTCCTGGCTGGGGAAAAAGTCTCTCCCCCTCTCTGGGGAAATCAATCTCAATGTGTGTAGGCCACTTCCTGCCTTTTAACTCCCTGTTGATACAGGAGTCTAGCTGGCTTAATTCGTTTCAGGTGCAGCAATCTCCTACAGAGGAATGTAACCTCCTGCACTCTGGAAAGCACACTAGCTGCACTACTCCAATATAAAGAGATAGTGACTTTATCACAATACTTACAGAACTTATAGAACACAAGTTCCCATTCTAGTCATGAAATTAAAACCACATTCTCATGAACAAAAGAAAGGTTTTAAATCAACCCTGAGAAAAATCAATAGACGTATCTGTTTGCTTATTCCTTACAAAGGAAAGAAATATGCGTATCTGCATTATCTAACTGTTGCTATTAAAATAGAATCAGTTTATACCGCAGTTTCTACTGTTAACACTATTTTTTAGCCAAAGAAAAAATTGTATTACTTTATTCTATAGGGAAAAAAACTGTCCTGTTCCAATAACTTGGTTCTTGCCATTGAACTGAACAACCACCAGGTAACTTTACCCTTTTACAATTCTATTATTAGCCCCAAATTCATTACTGTTCATTACCAGTAAATTATCAATCACCCCCCAATCTCTGAACCATCAGCTGTTAGTAGATCTCAAGAGAAAAAGAGAACAAACAAAACAAAATAACTGTCTTTCACTTTTAAATACACTCCAAATGGAGTGACTTTAACAAGACATTGGCTAACCCCTTCTTAAAGTAAATAGGCAAATGATGAAATCCCTGAAGCAAAACATTTAATGGAAAAGGAATCTAAATGTAAAACAATGGTATCAATTCTACACCAAAGAATATATTTTAACGTTGTTTCTTCAATGCCGAAAATTGTTATACAATCTATTTAAAACACTAAATTATCACCCTCACCAGAAATCATTTCAGACTTTTGAAATACTTTCTTCATGATCATATTCAGTAAAATCTAGCAACGCCAATTTCATACTGTATGTATTTGTCTGTGTACCAAAAACAAAGCAATCTATCCTTGTGAACCATACAAAACTCTGAATCCTGCCCATGTGTCTCATCAAAGTCTATACCTCTGCACTGCTATGTGTACTAAGTAATGCATATGAAAACTTTTCTGTGTTAAACTTTTTTCCACAGTTTTTCCTAAACTTCAAGCATTTGAAACTACATGAACAGTAACACCAGCTGCTGTAATAAAACTTGTACATTGCCTTCCGTCTGAGCAATATCTATCTTTAATATAAGTAGACTATTAACTCTTTGAGTGCCTAATAAAAATATTTATCTTTACCAATTTTCAGAGATTTTAAATCTGAAAATATTTCTTTTATCAAGGTTCATTGATTATTCATGATTTCTTAACTCTGTTTTATCAAGATAATTTTTCTGCTTCGTATTCATTTCATTTTTATCTCTAACATTCAGATCTGAATTAATTTTACATATAAAGCTAAAACTATAATCTGTTTCTTTTTCTGTATACATAATTCCATACACTTAGTTCCTTGTTGTAAATCATGTATGCATTTACGTTAACATTTTACAGATTGATCCTAAATCTATTTTTAAAAAACACTTTATTCATGCAATTTCTTATCATTGAAAACCACACCCTTAAATAGACTCAACCCCTTTCCCTATTTCTCATACAGTATAAATATTAATAAATGACAATACTCCTGTTTTTAAAGTATTTTCCTTCTCTGAAAAGTCATACTTCAAAACCAGAACTGTTCCCACCACAAACATCGCAACATTTTCTTTGAAGAAATAATCCACTCTAGTCCATTAAGCACGTACAAAAATTCTCCAGCCAATGCATCATACACGTCCCACAAATGTACTGTACCTTCTTCCTTGGGGAACTTAATCAGAAAGAGGCAACCCAAACAGTCATTCTCCCACTTGGAGAATACTGACACTTGGTTCCCTGTCTCTGATCTGTAACATCTGCCGTTTGTCAATCTACTGTACCAAAAACAAAGACAATTTTTTATTTTCTTCAGTTAAGTTTGTTCAGTTTTTTTAAATATATTTTTTGATCTGGGATATATCTGCAATCTCCTCTCTCTCAAGATAAATAAAAACTGATATCTGGTGGCTCGCCATTGTAAAATGTCCTATGTCTTTTCTATAAATTACTCCAGCATAACAGAACTTGGCATTCTAGTTTTTTCACACAAAAAGAAACATTTATTTTGAAGATAAATACTCACATCAAAATAGTACAAAATTGCGGTGATGTTCCAAATAAGTTATGGTATTCTTAGAAATTGTTGCATAGTTTTCTGTTTCTGAGTCGGATATCATGATAAAACTTATCTTTACTCCATCTTGGTTTTAATCTGTCTCTCTCTCATCATGGTGGAATCCTGCTATCCTCACATCGTGGTGGAATCAATCATTCTGTGCCTCCCGCCCCTCGCTCACTTCAGCTATCCTGCTACATATTTATCCAGATAATATCCCTTGGTTCAGCTCTTCTATATAATTGTATTCCTATAAAAGGGGGATAAATGGTGAGCTTCCAATATTGTAGTAAACAGGGATAAATGGTGAGCTGTGGGTGGGCTTGTACCATCTACCACCTGTCTTCAGGAGGATAGTACCCATACAAGTGGTTATTATGTACTACCAATAATACTATTACTCATTCCTTATACCTTGGATGAAGTGGTCTTGGCTTACAATATTCTTTAATTCCTGGCATTGGAGCGCTTTAGCCTATTTTTTCCATATTCCTATAAAAGGCCCTGTGGCTTCAAACTGATTTCATCTGATCTCATCTGAACTGCCACACCTCAATAAATAGAATAACCATAACGCTCATTTCACCCCCGACCCCCCCCACCCAAACTCATGTAGGGTATACTAGGGGAACTGATATACTGGTTACTGGATGTAAGGTGGTGCAAACCTGCTAGCAACAGGGGGCCCTGAGTCTCCCGCAATGGTATAGGGGATATCAGGACAGGCTTCTGAGGTGAACATGAGTGGTACTTACAACAGCACCTCCATCTCTTGCAGATCCCCAGACTTGTTGGGAGGAACCTCTGCAGGAGAATCTTTCTCAGCTTCTCCCTGATTGATTCCAGTCTCAGGCGAGTATAGTAAATCACAGGAATATTTTATTGCATCAATGCATGGTAGACTGCCCATCATACAGATGAGGTGCATCAGCAGCACATCAGGTCTACACCCATAGGATGGCCCTGGACATTCACTCCCAGCCTACGTGCACTGAGAGCTCTTCTCTTATTCCCTGATGGAATAAAAGGAATGATCTCCTCCCACTCCCCTAAGGGAGGGCCTCAGACTGGCAGAGCCCTGCACAGTCCAGATAGGGTAGACCAGTCTCTCTCATCAGTAGAGACACTGCCTAAATTCAGGAAGTGTAGTTCATTACGTACAGATCCAGTAGACCCACCCCTGTGCCTCTGATTGACACAAGGCCTGAGTACTACCTTCTCTGACTCACTGAACTGCAGTGTGTGGGGAAAACCCATGATTACTCCTGGCAACCTGCCCTTACCAGGGATTACTGCATGGGAGGAGGAAAGACTTATAGCTCAAACTTACCCAGGCTACAAAATTATTAATGGCAACTGTCTGTCTCTCGCTGTCCTTACCGCAGACATTTCAAGACAGTCGTATGCCTCCCTGTCTAACCATAGATTCTACTTGTTAAAAGAAGTTAGCCACACCTCTTTTACTTAAAATGCTTCACTTGTAATGAGATCTACAGAGATCTTGGGACAGCAGCACCCTCATTATAACTCTTCAATGTACGGTACCTGAATATATCCCAATTTAGCAAATGAAGAAAAAACAATGCAAATCAGACATTATATATACCTTGACATTCTGTCTTGATACTGGATTCACACATTACAATATACTGTAATTATCACTGAATTGGATTTCTTACACCTGGCTCTCCTCATTGCGATATTTGGGTGTTCAGAGATTGCAGATTGTTTGTACAAGATGGTACCAAGTAAAATTTTGATAGCACATTGGAAGCTAGAAGGTTGGTCAAGCAATCAAACTGCATACTTTTTCAAATGATGAAATTAGTGACATACTAGTGACTGTGTCTGTAAAAATCCTATTGTAATTATGAAGCGCTTTGAGTCTCATTGGGTGAAAAAACACTATATCTGGAATAAAATTATTATTATATGTATTGCACAATGGAAGGTACATGAGAGAAAAAGATGGACAGTGAACTATCTCACATAAAATTAATGCATTGGGACATAAATCACTGATGTTTTGTAATTCAGTCTAAAACCTGTGATTCTATGATTTTGTGGGTCGCAACAACTATTCTCTTTGCTGCCAAAGACTTCCTCTTCCCTTCAAGTCTTCTTTGCCTCTATTTGGCTTTATTTTTGTTAAATAAATCATGACACGGTGTAATATGTCATGTGTTGTTGTTCATCTGAGGTTGTACAGTATTTACCTAAGTTTAAGACCTGCTAAGGAACAGATGATTGTTATTATGTCCTGATATGTAAAACCATAGAATTCAAAGAGGGTGTACTTTCTTTTTCACACAACTGTATATACATAGATATATTTTGTGGTATTTTTTGGGGTTTATCAGAGCTTGATGGGTATCTGTGTGTTTGTAGACTTACAGAGACAGCAGGCTCAATATTCTCCAATGTAATTAGAATAGCCACATACATTTATATGAAGAATTAAAGTAATGATTGCATTTATTAGTTTGAGCATAATTTAGAGAGAAGCACATTGTTGATGTTATTTAACAAAGAAGCATGCCTCAGCATATAGGTGTGAATGCTAACACTGCTTCTATGTACAGTAAATAGCCCCCATTGTGTCAACAAGATGAATGGCTAGATGTTATTATACTACAATATATGGAGTATAGATAAAAACAAGTCTACTTTCAACCATTGGATTCAGACTATATTTATTATTTTAACATTTTTCTTCTAGTCATTTGTTTCCTAAATTGACTCATAAGTGACTGTAGGAACAGATCTTCTAGACAAATAGCATAATGATGAATAGGCACAATTGAATTTCCTTTCTGGCAGACACCAATACATCTTCCATGAAATTCAGATCTTTCTGTATAACTTCAATTAGTCGTTTGGCCGAAAGGAACCTCAGAACAGTTAGTGCTGCATCAACTAGTTATTGCCATGGGTCACAATACAATAAATAACAATATTTTTGTTAGGGCTACCTACAATATGAAAATTGCTACCATCAATCATATTCAATATATATACACACATATATATATATATATATATATATATATATATATATATATATATATATATATATATATATATATATATATATATATATATATATATATATATATATATATATATATATATATATATCAAGGTGGGAGCTGGGTGCACACCAAAATGTAAATAAAAGTATACTTAACAGATCTGGTGCTTGCAGACGGACAGGGAACACCAACCGGTCCAAGGATAAATACAAAAAAGAACAAAACAGCAGCACTCAACGTTGAAAAAAAGAATTTAATCCAAAATCATCAGGCAGTCAGACAAAAACCCCAGTGTGACGCACGTTTCAGACCCACTTTTCTTTTCTCAAGCTCTGTGAGCTCTCAGTGGGTCTAAAACATGCGTCGCCCTGGGGTTTTTGTCTGAATTTAAATTGTTTGGAAATGGCCTTATAACCCTTCCCAGATTGATGGGCAGCAACAATTGCTTCTCTAAGATCATTGCTGATGTCTTTCCTCCTTGGCATTGTGTTAACACATCTGAATTCTCCAGACCAGCAAACTGCTAAAACTTTGGCTTTTAAAGAGGTGGTCACACTTGCTGATGATCAATTAATCAATGGCACATGTTTGCTACTTAGCATCTTAATTCCTATGGAAGCAGTAAGGGTGTACTTAGTTTTTCACACATAGCTTCTCCATTTTGGATTTATTTTTGTTAAATAAATCATGACACGGTGTAATATGTCATGTGTTGTTGTTCATCTGAGGTTGTATTTACCTCATTTTAAGACCTGCTAAGGAACAGATGATTGTTGTTATGTCCTGATATGTAAAACCATAGAATTCAAAGAGGGTGTACTTTCTTTTTCACACAACTGTATACACACTAGTATATGTTGCGCAAAGCACATAAACCTTAAAGTGTCATGCTTCACAGCCAATAGCAGTTAATACTGAGTGTAAGTCTACTCAAGCTCCCCTAGGAGTATGTAGAAATCACATTCTAGTCACTCACTTTTATAAATACTGTGACAAATTGAATCTGAAATAATCACTTAAACCACTCTTTGTTTAAATGCATATTGTGCTACATTTAAATAGGAATGCTACTAAGTATGTTTAAATCTAATTCTATTGATACATACACAAAATTAACTACAGTATGTGAGCCAAAAACCCCTCTATAAATATATCAATACTTAAATCCAGAGCTGGTGAAATGTTACCAGACGCTAATAGGCACGGATAAACCAAAAAAGTCTGTAATTAACCACAGAAGTGTGTATGGATACAAACTACTGTTCAAAACCACAGCAAAGGGTAACTGATAATGGATACCCTTGTACAATGTACTTAGTTTAGCAATTTGTAACATCTATGTATAGTGATATAATTGCTGGTGAGAATATCATAGTATTTTGTGTGCTCTTGAGCAAAATATCATCGGAGAGTATACAGATCTCTCACTGTGGCCCTGAGTTTGTTTAAATATATAACAGTAGGTATATTGTAACCGTGAATGGTTAGTGATTGTGTTGCTCATTAGTAGCTACGCTCTATTTTGATCTGCCACAGTACGTACCACTAAAGCTTTAGATAGGTCTCTTCAGTGAGCACTAGATTATGGTGGTTAAGGTAAAAAAGCCCTCTAATATAGTTTAAGGGCTTGTTGTTAAGAGAAACGAGAAGTGGTTCCTCCCCCTGTGAAGAAGCACGTGGAATGCGCAAAACGATCGTTGGGGCATAGTGACGTCATCACATTGACGGTCACGTGGGAGGCGACGGAGCATGCATACAGCTCCTATTAGTGAGGAACACGGAAGAACGCTACATACACTGGGCATCTACTAGACTGCTGTCTCGGCAGCAAAAACAACAATCAGGTCGTATGTTTCCTGCTTTGTTGCAGGTTACCTTTGCACAGTACATCTGTTGAATGATCACAGTGGGGATATATTGACTTAGGTGTACACTTGATTTGCTGTACCCTAATCATACCATTATAAGAATACTTACCAACTGATAATTGTGACATATTAATGTCTCTTCTGGGTATGCTTAACCCTTAACAGTATGGGTTTGCCATCTGTATATATGATGTTCTTGTGCATGATGTCTTGGTGAGGCTATTAGCCATGTTAATATATTTTGGACCCTAACCCCATATATATCTCTATGGGGCTATAAATGTAGGTTCATACTAACATCTACAATCAACATACATTTTCCGTCTCGCCCACCTAGGGGATCTATTTTAGTTTTTTCTATTTAGTAGTTATTTTATGCATTTCGTCAGATTTTATTGTGTAATAAATTTGTTTGTCGTGTCATAGTTTACAGTAGGTTATGTGGGACCTTCCCATTTGGTTCATGTATATACCCTCAAATTATTGGTACTAGTCAATATACTGGTACTTTATGTATACTATATTATACTATGTAATGAGTGCAGCTTGCAGGGACTTTTAGTGACCCTCTTGGTCACTGAGTTGTGTTTTGCTATATTATACATAGCAAGATTTGCATAAGTATGCTGCTTATCAAGTGCTTAATGCAAGATGCTGAAGGCGCTTATAAGTAAGTATTTAGAATCATTGATCACGGTGCTTTGTTTAGCATCACTAAAACTGCCCCAGCTTTTTATAACTACTGACGGCTTGTTCCATATTGAAGATGTATATTGAGTTCTATTTGTATACAGAGATAATGAGCAGATACTAATGATGTAGTTCATGCGAACAGATCTTTATATGGCATATTGTAAATAGTAAACAAGTACTATGTTCTATGTACTCGATAGCATAGGTGTATTCTTCACTTGTATACTGGCTACAGAGCTCTATTTTGCTCCCTTGATACTCCCAGACTTCTTATTTTTCACCCGTGAAGGTAGATTAGCCCTCTAGTGGAATCTTAACGACTTGTGATTGGGCAGGAGAAAAAATGGTATACAGTGTACATACCAAGATCGGAGCACTCAGTGTGAGTATTCTTTGGTGTTCAGGTGTAATATCAAACACGATATGTAGATTTATCAAGTGCAAAATGTATCAAATTTGTTTTGTTGGCGTGTACATGGAACGCTGATCGCAGTGTTCCATTTTGCTCCGTCTCAAGCCGCCCCAGCTTTCAGTGATAGCCAGAGGTACCTAGAAAGTTTGTCAGTCTTGATTCTAATGGTACACGAGAATCGTGTCCATATACTAATGATACTGTTTATTCATAGGACTCTTGCATGGAACCAGGTAAGTAGTTCAAAGAGCACAGTGCGTTATGCAGATTTTATCTTGAGCACATTAAGCTAGTTTTTAGGTTGCTTGCTATAATAGAGTTTTATCGGCTTATTGCTAAGCAGGAGAGAAAATAATATAATATACAATGTACATACCAAGATCGGAACACTCAGCATAAGTATGCTCTGGTGTCCGGTGTAGTTTTCAACACGATATGTAGTTTTGTTGGTACATTTCCACTAAATTGTGCAAGGTATGTAGTAGAATCAGAGCAGATGTAATTTCTCTCTATAAGGAATTTGGAAACAAGAATAAAAAGGTGACTTACAAATTAAATGGGGATAAATTAGGAGAATCCCTGATGGAACAGGATTTAGGAGTGCTTGTAGACAGCAGGCATAGCAATAGTGCGCAAAGTCATGCAGAAGCTGCAAAAGCAAACAAGATCTTAAATGTGCCTTTCATGTGATAGGGGACAATTAAACATGGTGGAGATACCGGCACCCCATACCGGGACATTTACCTCAGGAAACAGGGGGTCCCTGGGGCTGAAATGTATGTGATTCAGATCCAGAGACCTCCTGCTTCAATACTACTGTATGTCATTAAAATAAAATAAAAACAGCTTTAAGGTAATGAAGGGGTTAAACCAAACAACCTAGTTTGTTGGGGGTAGAGGGGGTGGGAGAAGGGGGTAGTTGCCCCAGGGTGGGTGGTTAGGCCTACTGGGAAGGTTTTGGGAGAGGTTAACCCCTTCATTACCTTAGCACTAAGGTAATGAAGGGGTTAACCCCTCCCACTACCCACCTAATTGAAAACAACCTCTAGGGAGGGAAGTGGAGCACAGCGCAGGGACAAATGGCAGGAACCAGCACACCATAGGTTAAAAAACTCCTTTATTGGTCGACAAGGGGAGACACCATGAAAATGGAGCAACCACCCACTCTGGCACGTTTCGGGCTAGGCCCTTTGTCAAAGAGTATGCCCCAATTACAAAAAACACATACTTATATACACAAACTCTAATTACCTAAATTAATCGCATCCTCCGGTATCAGTGACGTCAGCAGAACCAGCCGAGCATCTCGCGAGACTGCCTGTCTAGCCGGAGCCCCAGGAGACAAACCAACAAGAGCATACTGCGCCACCTATCCTGGAGGACACGTTAATACAGGCTACAACATGTAAAATACCCCGAGTGTGTCCGTAACCGGAAGTGACGTCACGGGGACCCATCCTAAATCTCACGAGACTCCCAAACTCACTCGTGTCTCTAAGAAACAAGGAAAAGTCCCACAGCGCCATCTACCTCGGAGGAGACACCAGGACACACACTAGCATTTAGATTCCAGATTATCCTTAAATAGGGAGATTATCCTTAACCGCAGAGAAATGTTCTGGATACATTCTTTGGGATCGATGGCTCCGCGAGGGATGAACACAGACTGGGAACTTAAGCATTTTTTGTCCCGGTGATTATGGTGTTCATCCCTCGCTGAGTATATTGATGTTTATTATTCCTTCTCCTGGTTGCAATGCGGTGGTTGAGTATTTGCTATTTTGTCATTTGATATATGTTATAGTATCGGGTTCTATATCTCTAAGTCTTATAAATTATATACATTTGATATGACTATTTTAATTGAGATTACTAAATAATGAATCATAGTAAGTGTATATACGTTTTGTGTAGTCGCGAAGTAGTCGGATGAATATCCATCTCTATGTTGGTTATACAGAGAGACTTTGTGTCAGTATCATTAATAGTTTATAAATAATATATGTTTAATCAAGGTTTTTAAACCATATATGTTTCTCTGTCAACCACCTTTTTTTATCCCTTTTTACTTTTATTTTTTCAAAGCTATTAGGGTTTGTTATGACCTATACATGTTCACACTTAGCATGTTATGATTGTTCTATAATTTTATTTAGTTTTCCTTTCATATTCTTTCTCACTTTCTTATGAGTTTTTTATGTCTTTAATGTACAGGCACGTGTGAATAGGGTCTCTATGGCAATGTGAGATTGCTGGTTTTGTATATGTATGGGTTTAGTGTGTGTCCTGGTGTCTCCTCCGAGGTAGATGGCGCTGTGGGACTTTTCCTTGTTTCTTAGAGACACCAGTGAGTCTGGGAGTCTCGTGAGATTTAGGATGGGTCCCCGTGACGTCACTTCCGGTTACGGCCACACTCGGGATATTTTACATGTTGTAGCCTGTATTAATGTGTCCTCCAGGATAGGTGGCGCAGTATACTCTTGTTGGTTTGTCTCCTGGGGCCCCGGCTAGACAGGCAGTCTCGCGAGATGCTCGGCTGGTTCTGCTGACGTCACTGATACCGGAGGATGCGATTAATTTAGGTAATTAGAGTTTGTGTATATAAGTATGTGTTTTTTGTAATTGGGGCATTCTCTTTGACAAAGGGCCTAGCCCGAAACGCATCAGAGTGGGTGGTTGCTCCCTTTTCTATGTGTCCCCCCTTTTCGACCAATAAAGGAGTTTTTTAACCTATGGTGTGCTGGTTCCTGCCATTTGTCC
Source organism: Ascaphus truei (assembly GCF_040206685.1). Lineage (NCBI taxonomy): Eukaryota > Metazoa > Chordata > Amphibia > Anura > Ascaphidae > Ascaphus > Ascaphus truei. The sequence continues at coordinate 109,242,057 of NC_134486.1, forward strand.
CTGCGCTGTGCTTCACTTCCCTCCCTAGAGACTGTTTTCTTCTGATCTTCAATCAAGCTGGATGCACGCCTACACGGATTTCCTGCTGTTTGTCAACATTAACAGTGAGTGGACTGTGGTATTATTGGCTGATCTTTGACTGTGTCATTTATACTGTTCTGTGACTTATCTGAGTGTGGTTGGTTAAAAGGGGACCGTCTGTCTTTGGCAATGTGTCCCCCTAGTACCCTATAAATCCCACTCTAGGTTTTAAGCCATAATCGGCAGTCACATGTTCATGAACTTTATATTGGGATGACAATTGATGTCAATTTCTCTGGATCAGCTCTGTTTTAAACATATACCCAGGAATATGAATATTGATGTCCGTGGCTTATGGGACTTACTACATGTTATACCTGCAAAATAATTCTGTTGCACCATGATTGGACTCCATGTCCTGTTTTCTGTACCCACCCAATTGATCTAATGACCCACGACACAATGATCCTCATCAGCAATGCTGCACAGAAGTCAAAGATCCTCAGTTGCTTGCAGAGGAAGCCCCGGTGAGTAGATCTTCTTTCCTTTCTTCTTACTGTATCTTCTTCCTTTTCTTCTTTCTTCTTTTTTTAATGATGTGTCGTCACCAAAAAGTGATGTAATCTTGTGACATCCCCATGCCACTGAGCATCAGTCCAGTGGACTGTCCATACCTATTGAGACTTCTGTTATCATGTCTCAAGAGCCATAGCCTGGATGGGGGAAGAATCAGCACTACTGCCAGGCCAAATAAATAATCTTTTCATACATTCCAGGGGGAGCATGTTTGAAAAGATTCTAACGCTCTGGAATCAGCGAAAACGAGTCACAACAGAGGATTTGAGCTGGGAGTCCAGACTTTATACTTTATATTCTATATGTTTCACTGTACATGTTTTGTTTTTTGCACTATTAGATCTATTTTTTAAGTGCCTTATTTAGCTAATCGTTTATTATTAGCAATCACTTGATGTTGTTTGCGCCTTCATTTCAATTCACGTATTCAGGCCAAATAAAGAATACATCAATCTTATTTATTTATTTTTGAACTTTACTCTATTTTTGTTCTGTTTATGTTATATCTTATAAATATGTTAAGAGCCGATACTGTAAAGAAACAGTAATGAAAAAAATTATTTAAAAAAATGTGGTGCCTGTATTTTTATTTATTTATTATTATTATTATTATTATTATTATTATTATTATCATCAAATATCATTACTTTACATCTTTCTCATGACAAACAACATATTTGTTTATTCTATCCACAGGAGTGATGACATGTAATTGCCATGACATTTATTTTGGAGTTTACGGGTGGATATAAATTTGTTGTAGGAGGTTAAAGGTGGGTGACATTTGGTGCATAAAGTCATGATAGTGAAAACATACATCTAAAATATATTTTTTAGACTACCAGCTAAATATATTGCCAATTACTCAGTCATGGTTATGTACGCAAAGAAAGTGTATAATAAAGATGCTGTCAACTCATTACACATATTATTTTCCTACAGCCACATTAGATATTACATGCTACAGTTAATCAGTTGTCTAACATTAGCAAATATATATTCTTCCCAATTATTGTGGCATTGTGGATGATCACATGCTGAATATTTCACATTGACAAATATGTAAAACAATATTCCAGCTATTAATTTATAATTAATTTTTTATACTATCATTCAGTGTATGTGATTTTAATATACAGTATACAGCAGCTTTAGATGTTTGTAATGTTAGAATTTAAAAGCAGTGGCTATAGTCATAGCTTTAAATACACATTTCTCTATTTTACTATGTGAACCTTATGTTTCACGTAACTTGCTGCTTCATTAAGTGTCTGGATGTGATTAAATCCAACTTTAGTGTGACCTACTGTAACTAGTGTATCGGTAAATAGTGACATTAACCGTAACAGAGGTCTCTGAATTTTCGGTGTTAAAAGGAACACCTCTCTTGTATACAGTACCATTAGCACAAATGTCCGTTATAGCTAACCAATACTCTGTCTTAACAAAAACAAGAACATTCAAAATACATTTTAAACATAAAACTATTAAGTATCACTATGGATGATTAAGCCCTCTTAATGGTAACCTGTAATACCCCCCAAAATACTAAGATAATGAAGAGGTTAACCCCTCCCACCACCCTTCCGGGGCATTTACCCCCATCACCCACCCTTCTACCACAAACAAGAACCTTTCCCGCCTCCCACACAGTAATGGACAATAGTCCTATTAAGCAAATATGGGGCCTAATAGGATTATTTGCCCATTGAAAAGCATTTAAAAAAATCATTAAACAAAATATACATCAAAATACATTAAAAAAAACTAAGCAATTGCTTGGCACTGTGCCTATCTAAGCCCTCAACGAAGACCTAGTTACCAATCAATAAACACCCTACATAACTAAAAAGTGCTGTTTATGCCTGCCGGGAGAATGCCACCCTCTTCATCATCAGGGCCACCGCTGCAAAATCAAATAATGGACCAATGCCCAACCATAAAAAAAATAAAAACTCCATGCCAAATGGCCAAGAACAGTCTCTTCTCCCCCCTCACCTCACCCCCCTCTCATTTGCTACTTTACTTCTTTTTCCTACACAGGTGCATCAGTGTAATTCCAATTTATATATCTATACAAAAGTATTATTACTTAAGTAAAGGGTACCGAAGTCTTTGTGAAGAAAAAGGCCTGCTGCATTGAAATACTATAAAAAGAGCTCCAACTGTGTGCCCACACCTACAATCGGGCCCCTGAATACAGGGTCGGGTGTAAGTGGGGAAAGACACTGGCATATACCTGCTAGAGAAAAAATTATATCTGTGGCGCTCCATACATACACAAATGGTGGTAAAAAGAATATATACAACCCGTAATATACAGGTTGTATATATCCTTTTTACCACCATTTTTGTATGTATGGAGCGCCACAGATATAATATTTTCTCTAGCAGTTGTCTCTGATTTGGGTCCAGAGTTATATCACAGGCAGCCAGCCTTTATTCCCAATTAGGAATAATAGGTAATTCATATCCATTTGGAATTAATTTGTACACTTAGAAAGTTAGCGCTACCTTATTTGTTTTACTGGCATATACCTGCGCAACATCTGGTGTGATTTATATATTGTTCATGTTGAAGAATGATCCTCTAGATGGGGGATCATATGTACAGTATCTCTACTTGTTTACTAAGAGTTATGCTATTAATACTCCTCTGTTATTTAAATTACTGTGTTTTGTTTCCATTGTCTGACCCACGGCCACGTGCTTAGTAAGAAATATACTGTAGTACGGGTCGATATAGGGTAGTAAGACGTGACCCCAGTTTAGCATATACAGTAGGTGTCAGTCTAAGGATAAAATTAGGGGTTACACTCCCCATTAAGATGATGTAACAGCACCCAAAAAAGTGAAAGCATCAGATGGTATATTAACCAATCCTATTGGTTCATGTACCATGTGATGTCATCAATGTTCTTTGAGAGCTCATTCTCAACCAAATCGATGGCTGATCACATATTACATCCAATAGGATTGGTGAATGTATCATGTGACTGTCAAATGTTACATCACAGACCTTATATAAGGCCCGGTACATCTTATTTTACAGGAAGAAAAGCTACAAGCAATATCTGGGAGAAGAAAGAAGAAAAGAAGAAGGAATAAAAAAGAAGAAAAGAAGAAAAAATACTCACCGGAGACTGCAATTCAAAAACTGAGGATGCATTGCTTCAGATCAAATTGAGGATTCATCACCCTTCATCCAGGATGCATCCGGATTGGAAGAAGGCCATTGGGCCTGGATATATTTTTACAGATTGTTATGTTTTTTTTTATTCTTGTTCCATCTGGCAAGGATAATTTTTATAGCGGTTTTTTTATTTTTTTTATTTTTTTACTGTTTTTGACCATCCAGTGTGGATTTTTTGTAAGTTTTTTGTATGGTTGGGCATCGCCCATTTATTGGTATCACCTGCACCTGTTAGTGAGGAGATGGTCCGACACGGGTAACTAACACTATTATTTATTTAGCGTGTTAGGGCTTAGGTAGGCTCAGTGCCAATCAATTGATTTAATGGCGTGGTATTTACAGTATTATATATTGTATTGTATATTTAGTTGATTTACAAAATAATGCTTTTCAAACGGCAAAAGTCAGCATTTGTCTAATAGGGCTATTAGCCATTACCGGGATGGGAGGTATTTTTCCCAGAGTGGGTGGTTAGGCCTCCCGGGAGGGTGGCGAGAGGGGTTGACCCTTTCATTGAAGGGAGTTATTAATGTTTTTTTTTTTTTAAATAGTTAATGCATTTTTTTAGGGTATTACAGGTTATCATTTATTGCCAATTTGGCTATCTAGGCTCTCAATTGATAGGGCCCAGTTATCCAGAGTGACAATCGGTTGTTTTATATTTAAAATGTATTTTGAATGTTCTTGCATATTTTTTTCGTTACTGCACAAAACCTCTATTAGCCACAAATGGGTAATAGGGATCTTGGGCATTAGTCTACAGGAGGGGGTATTTTTGTAGTGAAGGTAGGAGGGAGTTTCCCCTGGGAGAGTGATTACCTTAGCGGTTAGTAAAGCATTGTATGGCAATGATTCACTACCCAGTAAGGTGGGCAACAGAGGTAAGTTGTGCATTGTTTATATGTATTAACCCCTTTGATGCCTGTGGTATACCTTTGTAACTACAGGCATCAAACGGGTTAATGTTATTTCTGTTATTTCGGAGAGAAGGAGTGGCTCAGTGAGTAAAGACACTGACTGGCACTGAGCCTGTTCCCTGGCAGGGAACATGGTTCAATTCCTGATGTTGGCTCCTTGTTACCTTAGGCAAGTCACTTTATCTCCCTGTGTCTCAGGCACCAAAAAATAGATTGTAAGCTCTATGGGGCAGGGACCAGTGCCTGCAAAATGTCACTGTATAGTGCTACGTAAAACTAGCAGCGCTATACAAGAACATGCGATGTATGTATGTTCTATTACAGGCTTCTATAATGATAGTTATTACAGATGTGTATGATAGAATTAAGATCATGATACAGGGTCATTAACACATTATTAATGGCTGCGTTAATTCCCGCATTGCAATTTTGGACGAATACCCTCTAAATTGTTACTGCAATTTTGATCTATACCAACTTAAATTTGCGGTAATAACGCTGATAATTTTTTTTGTTCTTTGCGGATGCCATATTATCTCCACTTTAACGGGTTTGATCTATCCGCCCCTATATCTCATAAAATATTTGTATTTATAATAAATAGCTCTTAAGAAGAAAGGGAGAAACCAATTATCCCTAGATGTAGAATAATTAAGGCATCAAAATAGAAATACACGTATAAGCTGTAGCCGGAACGCTAAAAATGATCTAGTATAATTGCATTGGACACCTATAGATTTAGATGTAATTTAGATTGTATTTTATTTACATACAGTACTGTACAGTAAGTCTTAATGCTGTATTGACATATTATGAATATGATTTTTTTTAATAATAAATATGGATTCTAATAAACATTTAGATCAGCAATTCCCTCCAGATGCCGCTTGAACAGGTCCTTCTCTTTAAAACCCAATTTTTTTGTTTCTTGTGGGTAAAGAGCATGATCTTAATCTCTAGCTTCCGATGATACCTTGCTAACCTTTAGAATGCAATAGGCTCTTCAGAGAGCTTTATTGTAACCACCCAGACACTTAACATTTCAAATGCTTATATCTACTGGATGAAACAACCAATATTAAACTTTAAAAAATCGCTTTGGAAAGGGCAGGAAGAGATCTATTAAAAATTGTGTATTTATCTCATAAATCAGTATTGCTGACCGGAGGAAGAGGGGAAACTCTTGATAGCTTGTCTTATAATATCTATTGCTAGTCCAAATAAAAAAGGAATCACCTAATACTGAAGTACAGCTCAACCCTGTTCTAGCACGATACGATACAACGCGGATTCGCTTATAACTCGGTTTTAGCGTGGCTCCCGATAACATAAGCAGCAGATCACCTACCATGTGGTTTTTCTATTTTCCCCTTTTTTCATGTGCCAGGGAGCTTGCTGTCTGTGCCCCCCCAACCCCTCCTCGGCAGCAACAGCCATCCCCCTCAAAGCATGCGCAGAGGCTTGATTGGGGTTCGTTGTGTACGGGACTGCTGATTGGGAAGGTGTTGATGAGGGTGCGGCGGTTGGTGATTGGGCTCAGGTGCGGTCGGGCTGTGATGGGCAGGGGAGGCTCCCACTGCCTGTGCTCGGGGTAATGGGGATCATGTGGATGCTGTCACTTCAGAGAGTACATGCAGGGTTTTAAAGTGGCCGCGTCTTTTGAATATGAACAATCAGAGGCTGCTTGTGTGGAAAATCCCATGGAGGGAGCATGTTCAAGAGTGAGAGTCTCCGTCGAAACCAGTGACAGCACTCCCAGTATGGGGATACAGACAGATCACCATGTAAGTGATTGGCAAGCTAAAGTAAGCGGTGTTAATAATAACAGAGCTGGGAGAGAGGCACAGAGCACACAGGGTGCACACAGATACACACACAGAGACACACAGACAAACACACACACAGATACACAAACACACACACACACACACACACACAGAGACACACTGTCTCTTTAAGGGAGCTGGCTGTGATTTTCTTCTCTCTCCCTGTCTGCCGGAAGCTGAAGGCAGAAGCAGGGAGAGGAGAGAGCTGATGCAGATGCCAGGTAAGTCCTGCGTGGGAGTGCCGCTGCGCCACCGGTCTGGGACAGCTGGGAGAGTTATCCCAGCTCTCCCCCTCCGGTGAACACGGAACCCCTGATCGCGGCCCAATTTTTTTTCTGCTGTCCGTATATAACGCAATTGCGTTATGTGGACCCCAAGCACCGCGCTATAATAGGGTTCAGCTGTACTCATTTTCTCTGCACTATCGCAACTGGAATAACGATTTTCTACTTAATAACAATCTATATATTTCATATATTTCTACTTAATTCATATCTCTTAAGGGGAAATTCTAAATTGGAAGAAGCAGACCACTTTTGGCTGACAATCCCCATTGACTTCAATGGGGGTTTCTGCTGAAAGCGGCCCAAACGACCGCTTTACACAATATAGAATTACCCCATAAGTGTACAATGCTACAAAGGTCCAGGCTAAATTATTAGAGTTTAACTCATAGTTAAATTAGACTTAGTTTCTAACAATTAAAGTTCCTGTTCCACTAATCAACACATACTGAATATATAATACATTTGAGACACACATAACACTTTAACAAACATGTTGTTAGACTGAGATGTAAGCATGCTGAAGAGATCCAGTAAATTATTATTATTATTATTTTTTACGTTTTTATATTTATGTATGGCAAATGGAAATATTACTGTGTGCTCATTTGCAACCCTGCCTGTCACCATTATCGCTCAGGAAACAGTGCTTCCACTGCAGCAAGGAATTCTGGGAAATGACATGCAAATGAGCATACAGTGCCACCTTTTGCTTCAAATCCATTTTGACATGGACCCCTATAAGCTTATGCTTGCTGCATTGCACAGCTTTTCAGCACAGCCTGAGTTTAGATGCATAGCCAGTAAACCTAGCCACAGCTGTTTTGACCTTTTGGGTCTCATCGGTGTGAGGCTGGTTATACTGGCTTTGCAATTTGAAGCTTGGATAGGTATCCACCACACATTAGTTAAGTTATGGAGGTTAAAAAAGTGACAAAAAACCCTCCACAGTAAAGCATATAGCAAATGGAAATATTACTGTGTGCTCATTTGCATGAATTAGACAGGTATTTATGTATGTAAATATATAAATATAGTTTAAAATTGCATTTTTTTTAAATTAAAGTCTTCTAGAATAACTTGTGGCAAAGATGAATAAATACATATTGTTAAACTAGATAAGATTTATTAAACTTGGGTAATTCGGGGTGAAGGTCACCGTGTAGGCAAAAATACTTTTTGAGCAAATGCGCATTACTGCAGGCTGTATGTGCAGTATTTCTGATGATGACAGATTCAATCTAAATGCAATCTCTTGTAATACTGTACATTGATATTAAAGTACAAAAATGTTGGAAATTAAAGCAAACCTTACAATTCCAATCCAGAAATATATAATAACTTGCCACACACCACCAAAACTCATCAGTATTCTCAAGGCACTAGCTGTACCAAAAGCCATTGTATAGCTATCCATACACTGTACGCAGAAATGCAATGATTATTTCATTTTCCCTTTTTTCAGTCTGACCTCTTATTAATTAAGGTATTTATTAATGAAGTAATAATAAAATGTATGTTTATATACCTCAATCTACGATACATTCAATTATATATAACATCAACACAGAAGTGCTAAAGAGATGAATCAACTATTCATTCATTATTCATCCAATTCATAATTATGTAGAACTTTATGTCCTCATTTTCGCATAAATCTTTGCAACCTTTCTTTGCTTTAAAACAATATCACATATACAGTAATCCCATATTCAACATGCTTCTGTTTTGCTGTTGATCAGGAAACTATCACACCTATTCAAATCAATAAGCTTAAACCTTCTTGTGGAAGATAACTTCATAGCTCCTTGAATAGTGGCCATAGTGAAAGGCATGTTCAAGTGCTATTTCCTGCCTAGATTTACTAAGCAGTGCGAGGCATCAAAAGGGGAATGGGGGAAGTGGGAACATGTCTGCATCTGCCCAGAAAGGCAAAGTAAGTGAAGATACACTGAGGTGCAATATAGGGCTAACAATAAGTACAATGGAAAAGAACAAGTACCCTACAGAATGCACTCGCTGTGTAGGAATGTATAATGGTAATAGTGAATAAGAACCTTTTATTATATATTAAAAATATTTTCTATAGAGGGAAGGATCTACTATATATAATGAATAGTATTTTCCCATATGCTACACGGACACACTGCAAATTCACATTCCCAACATGGCAGTTCTAGAAAGGTTGTTGTTTTATGTCAAAAACGAATGTTTTTTTGTAGAGTGCTAGATTACAGGGGCCTTTTCTGTTCTTCCCAGTGGTCTTGTCTATTCATTAGCCCCGGGCGCCTCTCATCACCTTTACAAACTGTAGCACAAGCCAATCTCTATCCCCTGCCCCCATTCCCTCTCCTCACCCTATTATACCAAAAAAGAATGCTAAACTGACCTAATATGTTAAAAAGGACTGGATATGACAGGCATTGTAGCTGAAGCACACATCCGCAGCATGCATAAGACAGAAAGTGCCGTTCAAGTATTCCCTACCGTTTAAATACTAAAGATCTGGCACCTCATTTCTGCATAGTGTTAAGTTCATCTGTTGCAGCTTACATGCCAACAAAAGGAACACCTGAATGGTGAAGGACATACAGACTTTGTGGACAATTCAAGCAGCTAGCTGACAGGAAGAATTACATCAGGTATTGCAGCAATTATCTCACTGCATATGTCTTTATATAATGTAAAAGCATTGACAACATTTTCTAAATTAAAAAAATACTCTGTTGTATATTGTGCATGAATGCACGCTATTCAAATGATTGTGGAGCTTGGACAATCCTAGCTTTCAAGGAGTTATTATTAGCTCAAATAATAACATGTTGCACATATTACCAACTATAGGAAATCAAATATAGTCAAGAAAAGTACTGTAGTGTTTGACCTGTACTAAATACTACTTGACCATTAATTCTTCTTAATCCTAGTGATAATATATGAAAGATACCCCTAGATCTAGGAGTGTGCAGACCACGCTGGAAGATGTAACAAAAGTTGAA
>NC_134486.1:109874372-109954372 GCF_040206685.1 Ascaphus truei
TGTTACTTGCAATGTGCTTTGATTATCTTCTTATAATCAATATGTAGTTACACCTTTCCTGCCTCAGGATAAGATTTGTAAATAAATAATGTGCTGGTTTATTCTGCAGGGAGATGTGCATGACTCTGCCTAATGCTGTGAGTCATGACAAGGGCAGAAAATATTCAGTATTTTAATAAACTGGCAAACAAACAGTTAGCCTGAGTTACAACTACAGCTTAAAAATACATGTATTGTTTTTACGGAGGTTGAGACCCGGCCTGGTTTTCTGTGTTTATCTAGAAGTGAGATTATCGGTGGCCAAAGCCTGTTTGGAAAGTGAAGTGATTGGAGACAGAAGTCACAACTCTTTCTGATAGTAGAAATATACGAAAACCCTTTTAATATCACTTTAAAAGAATACCTCGACAATGGTCTGGACAATGCCATACGGTGTGGCCAGGAAGACAGCTCATGTCTGTGTAAATTTACAAATTATAAAGATATCGGGGATCTGACAAATATTTACGAGAATGACAAATATATCTTTGTAACATTTGCGATCAGACAAATAAAATTATGCTAAACAGTCAATGATTGTGAGGGTGTAAAAGTCAGATATTTGTCTGTCTCTGAAATATAGGAGTAAACCATTGAAAATAGACTATTTGAATGCGACAAATTCACCCGTACACATTGATATGATTCACGTTATTCTAGGAGCTACGGGGATAAAGATATGTCATTATCTATATCCAGGCATCTTTTGATTCAAAAGAAAAGCCCCTTTTTCTCTACAAGCCGTAAAGGTGTCACTGCAGATTGATGAGGAAGGGAGGAGTTAAGGACATGTTCAGAAGGTGGGTTTATCCAGTTTCCAATGCAGGAAGTTTTAGGATAAAAACTATGCATTTAGAATATGAATTTAGATTTTCAACCAAAGGAGTGTCAATGCTGTGACACAGCAAATCTCATATTTTCAACTCAAGACTCTTTGAGAAATCTAATAAATGTTATGCGGTAACGCAAGTTAGATTTTCTATTTTTCCCCTTTTTATTTTATGAAACGGTCTTCATATATTCTACTATATGTTTCTTGCAACTTTATTTTTTGTAACTAAGCACTGTATTTTTTTTTTATAAATATTGTCTTTTGAGCTCTAATTGAACTTTGCACGTTTTGAAGGGAGTGATTGTAGTTTCATACACATTTTGCTATAATAGATTTTGCGTGCTAATTACATATTTTTCTTAGTAAACAGGGACCAAACACCCTGCAAGTACAACTTGACATACATTTTTGGTGGTGACAGCATTTTAAGGCATATTTGTGATGGATTGAGAGGAGACATTATTCATTTGCGGGACCCTGCAGGGATGAAAAGTGAGTCACCTAGATCGCTGTATGTATTAACCCTTGTCATGCGCTCAGTGGTGAGCCGTTCATGACACTATGCCTTGGCAACATATTGCAATTCATTATGTTTATGAAATGTTGTATGTCTTCATGAAATGTGAAAAGCTTGGAAATGCAGAGATACAGGTCACTGACCCATAATTCGGCCTTCCCAACGTTTGCTATTAAATCACAAATCACATCTCAACCCTGTTCTGGAATTTTGTCACACAAGATATCTGTATATTTTCTACGCTCAAGTACAGTATATGAATTAAGTATAATACAAATTGTGATACAAATCCATTTTCGTATATGATATGTGATATAGTGCCAAATCTGAAAGAGGTTTGTCTTCTCATTACTAAAGAAGTATCAAAGTGCTTTACTCTGCTGGGTACTTGGAATCTACTTTGCCCTAAAGCAAAATTACCTAAATTCTGCAGGAAGAATAACATTATATTGCTCATTTTAACACCTATACTTCCAGCAGGCCCAGTAACTGTTATATACTGTACAGCAATGGGGGGGGGTATGGAATGCTCATTTAATAATAGAATATTCATTTTTGTCCTTGTCTTAATTTCTCTTTAATATACATTTGTTATAGGTATAGTAGTTACAAAATTAAAGGACTGTAAACACTCAGATGACTATATATTCACTTTGAGCAGATCATTTTATTAGACAGCACTATGCACACTAGTTACTTTTTCAACAGAAAGTCAGAGATCATTTGAATAAAGTGTTAGTCTCATGAAAACATATTTGCAAAGACTGCAATGTCATTGGTTAGAGCAGGAGCGCGCAATCTTTTTTCCCTGTGCCCCCCTGCCGGCAGTTCCCCTCTCTCCGCCCCCCCCCCCCCTTTACCTTTGCTCCGGCGGTGGCGTCATGAAATGTGACATCACATGACCTCACGGTTTCTTTTGACACAGAGTTGCCATGGGGACGCGTGTAAGAAGCCGCCGGAGCCACGGTAAGTAAGGTTTACAGAGGCCTTCACTGCTTCCCCGGCACTTCATTTAAGCTCCTTCAGGAAGCGCGCTCGGTTTTAAATAGCCACTTCTGAAAGAGAAATGTGAGAAGGGTACCACATCTCTAAATGAAAAATATAGGTGTAGATGCATAGGACTGTTATACTGGGTCACACTGCGGCTTGCAGTTAATGAAAGAAGAAATCAATTGGTACTCCCAAAAGGGTAGACACGCCGCCTGTAAGTTTAGACCATCAGCTGAAAATGATCGAGTCAATGCCAAGTCATAATGGTCTTTTTCTTGACAGCATCTCTCTAATACAATTCCTTCCACCATCACTCTGTGTTTGTGTAGACAGGCTTGTTTTAACCTGATTTGAAAGCAAATAACTATATAAACACTGAGATGATATTGTGCGTTTCACAAACTACTGCTTGATAAATAAAGTCTACCCGGGGACAATTTTAACATGGAGTCTTGCGGATGCTTATCGCTGCGTTACAAACCCTAGCAGATAATCATATATTATGCGATGATGTTATAATGAAAGCAAATAATGTCACATAACAGTGGACAAGATTTGCGTTTAAGTAAAGTTCACTGCATGATCCCATAGCAAATCAGGTCCAGGCTGCTACTCAACAGAGTTGATGTATGTCTAGCATACTATTCTTGTAAAGAGCTGCATACATAGTTGTCTCTGTATACTGCACCGACACACTTTATTCGAGCAAATACCCAGTATGTACCTGGCAGATACCTGGAATGCGCCGCTCCTCACCTCTGACAAGCCCCGTTGCGTTTGCCTTTCCAGCCTGGGTTCATGCCTGGCTGACGGGCGGCTGATCTGTTAAATGATAATGATTAGGATTTAATAGGCTGCAATGCTCCGCGTGTCTACCAGATGGCATAAATTCATGAATTGTAATGCAGTATATATATATATACTGTGCAGTATTGCAGCCAGCGGGAATAAAATGCTTCAATCCCTGCCTGGAAAATAACGCAATGCACTCGGGCAGAAAACAGTCACAAACCTCAATACACCCGGGTATACCCGAATTCGTGGGACTAGCCGAGCTCGAATAAAGTGTGTCGCCAGTGTAAATAAAAATACATGCACAGATTGTATGTACAATGTTGGTCCCCTTATGCAGCCAGGTGCTGATTTGTGCATCAGCCACTGTTTCTAAATACTTCACACATCTTTTGTGTGTTGAGTCATTGCAATGTTATTTGTAATTGGTACAAACCTCTGTTTGATGCTGTTTGGTTCACTTCGAAAAAAGTATGTTTATTTACCTGTGATAATTTATAATGATATACGCTTATAAAAGACTCACAATGTGAGATAAAATTGCTGTGTGGAAGAGACACAACTATATGGGTCTGATGTATTAATGACCCTCTTGAATTGTCTGTATATATTACACAATGAGATCTTGAAACTCTGTCTTTGGTTGTGGCAAGGGGTTGCGTATAATCATACAGGTGTTTTCCTCCTGGTAACTCTCGCCTGTCGGACCTATGTCCTTAGCAGTAGTCCTTTGTAGTATTATACCAACAACAACCAAAACCAATTTTTAATTGTATAGTACATAACAGTCCCGAAATATAATCAGAATGTTCTCACCGGGGTTCTCCTTATAATCGGTTACCCTTAGTGTGGTCCGTCCCGCTTCTGATATCGCAGTGTGGGGCTCCCGAAAGAACCGTCCTCCGGATACTTGCTCCTAATGTGCAGCCGCACATGGAGTACGGTTTTGCCGTAGATAACTCAAGGTCCCACTCCTGGTCCGGCGCTTTGGAGCTCACACAGCACACGTCCTTCGTTCTTTGGATGCTTACTCCTAGTGTGATGCTCACTTCCGCGTCACGTGGATCTCATGGGATTTCACCTCTGCCTTGGCTCCAGTACGTAACGCCTTCAATCAAACTCCGTGTTAATCACACTGTGTCTGCTCTTCCACTGCTGCTAGAAATGCCACCCTACGCGGTTCAGCGTAGCGGCTTCTTCTCCGTCCGCTGCTGTCGTCGGATGAGGGTAGTGACACATCCACAGGGGAAAAGTACTGGAGCACTTCACTGTCGCTGGTGGCGATCAGCAGGTAGTGGTCCCACGCTTGCGCCACCAGCGGAAGCGCCCCAGCCTCTCCCTGGGCAGTCACCTTACCCAGTGGGTCTTGCTTGGATTCCGGTTCTGGAACCAGGCACATGGCCCCCCCTGGAGTGTCCACTCCTGAGGCCTCAGTCCAGACTGCACTGCTCTGCGTGACGGCCACATCTTTTTCTTTGGATGCTGATGGCAGCAGCACAGCCGGTTTCAAGTAGAAGGCCCCACACCGAGGGCATGTAGCATTCAGGTCAGCGTCTCCGCCGGGGAAGTCGCATCGCGGGCAGAGGCACTTCAAGAAGCACTCGCCACCTACCTCCACTACCAGGAATCCTACTGGTAGCCGGTAGTGAGAAAACTAGCAACACAATGGGTAGTTTTAGCTCTGCACAGTTGGCTTGCCACAAGGGAACTGAGGGTGCGGTGCTCGCATCCGGCTCCACCCGTCAGCTATGACAGTCATTGTGGGCAGGATTAGTGCTTCCTCCCGCTGGTGGAAAGAGGAGCACTGGTAGAATAGAGAAGGGAGTGGCCTCTGCTTTTGCGCTGAGCCACTCACAGCAGATGGGCACGCTCCAGCTTTCGTGCCGAGCCCCTGCACAATCTTGCAGAAAAGAGCTTGCAACTTTTGCAGATAACACACGCCGTTCCCGTTTTGGTGGGAACCGCTATTGTATATGGAAATGTTCATCATGCGGCTCCCTTTTCAGGGGAACCGCCATTTTTGAACGCGCCTTGCATGCGGTCCTCCCGATTTTGACGGGAAACCGCTCTCTTCACGCTGCAGATGGTCTGAGGCAGGAAAGATACCCCTGGCTAGGCAAACACCCTCCAATACGCTGCACACGATCAGTTCAGTCTGAGTACTCTGTGGCTCCCTGTGCTTCAGCTGCTAGTAATAATTGTGATAGTTCCTCAGAGGTTCTTGACACCCGCGGATCGGCGCCCCTCCTCAGACACTACCCAGCAATACTTTAACGCCACCCCGTCTGGCCCTGACACTGCAGTCCCTTTCCAAAGGTTTCTGGGCCTCAGGCAACCAAAACACCCCCTCCAGGCATCCTACACATATCAGTCCTCAATGTCAATAGACAAGAGATAGGGGAACGAACCCCTCGGGATACTGTGGCTACCAAAACCGTGGTGGTTCAATTTGTGCAAGTCCCTGGTAGCAAGAGGTGGACATCCTTTAATATGTAAAGACAATAAGCAACCCAGATTTAGCCGTGCAGACTAAGGCAGGGCGGGGGGCTTTATA
This sequence comes from Ascaphus truei, assembly GCF_040206685.1. Taxonomy (NCBI): domain Eukaryota; kingdom Metazoa; phylum Chordata; class Amphibia; order Anura; family Ascaphidae; genus Ascaphus; species Ascaphus truei. The sequence continues at coordinate 109,880,097 of NC_134486.1, forward strand.
CCGGGGGAGATACCTGCGGGCACGTCCAGGGAAATGCCCGAAAATAAACCCCAACCAGTAGCAATGTGCCTCACCCACGCCCTGTGTCCCGGACTAAACCCAGCGGTACTCACGACTCCTTGTGTGAACTGCCAGAGTGCTGGTTAAGGGGTTGCTCAGCGGTCTGCTGTATGGTGGTGTCCTCGTGTGCTCCAGCAGGAAGTAGGAGAGATAGGTGAAAAAGCGAGTGACGCCGCGGTCACGACTCCTCTAAACAGCCAAACGCATGTAGAAAAAATAAAAAACTTTATTGAACAAACAAGTGAACAGCAGCCATAGTCAACCTCTGACGCGTTTCGTCCGGGTCACGGAACGAAACGCGTCAGAGGTTGACTATGGCTGCTGTTCACTTGTTTGTTCAATAAAGTTTTTTATTTTTTCTACATGCGTTTGGCTGTTTAGAGGAGTCGTGACCGCGGCGTCACTCGCTTTTTCACCTATCTCTCAATGTCAATAGAACCAGAGCAATAGCAATCTGCTTCAGCGCAGTTTACCTCATTGAGGCAGCGCAGGTTGCAGCTCCCTGTCAGGGAAGTTGGGCCCCTGCTATGGAAGACAGGAGTCCCCTAGAACTATACCTGGCCCGCCATCCTTCTTTGCACTCAGTGTGAAAGCATACCTTCTGTACTTTTCTGTGGCTTGCTTTCGCCTGCTCTGATAATCTCAGCAGCGCCTCCAATTATAGCGGTGTTTCCCCCACCCTCTGGGAGATTCCCTGGCTACCAGGTGTGTAGTACTGTTTACCTGCTGGTTTACAGAAGCTCTGAGGTTCCGCCGTTGTTGTTGGGGAAGACAGGACAGGCTTTTGGGGGGATAGCTAATTCTTACTCACTCTTGGTTCAGCGCCTCCATCTCTCGCAGGCTCCAGGAGTGCTGACAGCAGTCCCTGCGAGAGAATTCTCTCCAACTCCCCTGATAGACTGAAAACTCAGACAGGAGTATATTTTGTAAAAAGAACAGTCTTTATTCTTCTCAGTACACAGCATACACTGAAACACAGCATACTCCCTCACTGGTTTCCAGCCTCTGGATGGTCTCTGCACTCGCACTCCCAGCCATGGGCACCAAGGGTGGTCCAAACTCTTCCCCTACTACCTAGTAGAGCAGGGGGCATGGTTCTCACTCCCACTCCCCTAAGGGAGAGGACAGAGCCCTGAACACCGCTGCTGTGATTCCAGTCTCTCTCAAGGGGAGAGACAACACTGAAACAATGTAGGTGTGCAGCCCTTTAAGTACCCTGGGGGAGTGTCCAAGGTCTGAGCCCCTTATTGGGCAGAACACAGGCCTTAGCCCGCCTCCCCCTTGTCACTCAAGGGAGCTGCTTGCTGGTGGGGAAACACTGTATTGGGCCTAACACTGCCTGTACTGTACCAGGACTTACATGTCAGGCAGGGTTGATTAGTAGCCAAGCCAGACATGGCTACATATACACACACACACACACATAACATACTGTAACATAGCTTGGATTGCTACTTTAACGTTAAAATGTCAGCTGAAGTAAATGGTGAAATAACACTTTATAAAATGTGAAATAGTCTAGGCCTCTCAGTGTGTAATCACTGCTTGGCCAAAGGTCTGCATGCTGTAAAGCAATTGATTAATTGCTCCCAGGCCATCCACTTTGATGCTCTGCTTTTGATTTATTGAGCTAAAGAGCTGTATGTATTAGGCTTCACAAACAGATGTCTGCCATCCCAAAGGGAAGGAAAGAAGAACCCTTTTCAATTCACTGGGTAGTGCTTGTTTGGTAACAGGGCGAATGTACATGGACGTTGTACAGTGAAGGAGAGTATCTGCAAACTCTCGGAACAACTTCTACCCAAAATGAAATGTGTATAACTAATGCGTGTACTGTAAGGGAGACAGAAAAATAGCCTGATGTCTAAGAAGTCAGAGAAAATGCCAGGTTTTGTAATTTTCATTTTTAAAACATTAGCCAGTCAACCAATCAAACTTCACCTTTTAAAGCGACAATCCAAACAGACGTTTTTTCCCCCATTTTTTTTTTTTTTTACATACTGTTGCGGCAGACTTTATTCTAACAAATCACCGGTTTTCCCCTGGCTTGTTCCTGGAATGCGACGCTGTTCACCCGGGGCATGCCGCGTTCCTTTTGCTTTCCCAGCCATGGGTCATGCCCGGCTGACGCGCGGTTGATGCGTTTATTGATAATGGTTCAGGATTTAATAGGCTGCAATGCTTCGCGTGTCCGCCAGATGGCAGAAATTCATGAATTGTAATGCAGTATATATATATATACTGTATAACAACAACCCCTATAACCCCTAACATACACATACTGTATATGCACATCAATGATACTATAGGCCGGCGAGGGCGAGATGTGTTTGCAGCAGAGAGAGATCCGCTGCTCTCTCTGCGCAAACATCGGCACATTAAAAATTATTTAAAATACATTTTTATTCATAGTGTAGATGTGCAGGGGGTCTCCTGAGCTGAACCGCATTGGTTTCAGGTCCGGGGACCCCCTGCTTCCCGAGATATAGGCCCCTTTATGGGGTGCCGGTATCCCTCTGCATTTAAAGGTCCCGATCACGTGACCGCGGAATGTAAACAAAGCAGAGTGATACCGGCACCCCCTAAAGGGGCCTGTATCTCGGGAAGCAGGGGGTCCCCGGACCTATTGCCGTTTTTTGAATAACCACCAAGCACTAGATCCACAACGTCAGGGCTTATAACGTTATGCTCCATATGATCAACGTGTATACAGTACTCAACGCTAATTGTACGCAAAAGCAGCCGTTCTACAGTACATCTCATTAACATACTGTAGGCCTTAAAGTCAGGTTATTATAACATAACGTCACATTATCTTCCAATGACTTGACGTTGAGTACGTCTTGGCTTTACTCTAAACCAGACCCGGAAATATGTATTTAGCTCAAGTTGAGGAGGAGGAGGAGAGAGAGACAAAACGCTGGATATGACGCTATGTTAGTTAACATGCTTAACCCTGGCTTACAGCTATCCAAAAACTGTAAAAGTCAATTTTCAGGGTCTGGATATGAGAAATGCCATGTTTAGTTATGACCTATCTAAAATAACGTTAATTCCCTGAGTTAACCCTAGTAGACTTTATGTGGATATGTGATATTAGGATAACACCTCATTTGCATGTCATTATCAATAACGGCTAGTTTAGTTACAGTAGCACTTTATTCTGTACGGGAGAAAACATGACTTAACGTTACTTTATTGTCCTTTGAAGATACCAGGCTAAGCGTAATGTGACTATAAGTTAGGTTAACGTTAAAAAAAAAAAAAGGCTTTATTTTATATAGTCTGAAGTAGCTGTCCAGGCCGTTTACAGACAAAAGTCCTCTTTGAAGTCAATGGGAAATACAGCGGGTATAGAATAAGCCCATAAGTCACTTTATGGAGCTTTGTGGATTCCAATACAGTGTTAGACTACCTGTTTGAGCATAAAGTACCAATGCCCATTCATCGTCAAATACATTTGAAGGCCTACAATTCCATATTGTTATCCAACTATTCTTATGTGCCTAACAAACCTTTTTTGGCTTTCCACCAATTTGAAAACTAACCTTGTTCCTGAGCTTTTACAATATAATCAAATGCACCCACCTTTCTGCTTGTATTCTCTATTGACTAAATGGACTCGCAGTGAATTAGCCGCTCATTATAAATGTCAGCTTTATTAATAGCAAGATGTTCCCCTTCAAGGTCTGATGGGTGAGAGGCTGAACATAGCTGTCTGACAGTAGCTCATAACAGCACTGAAGCAGAAGGAAGACTATCAGCCATTGAAAGATAACATGTCTGAAATGCTGTACAAAAAGAACAAAGGGCAGTGTTGTACAATTAGTGTCTATGCATGTGACATTTTGCGGGTTTTCCTTTTTGCTATGTAGATATTGTGGGACATCATTGATACTCCAGTGATTACAGAACAGGTAAATGCACATGTGCTATTCTTGGTGGACATTCCAAATATTATAATTTTATATGTAATACTGCTTTGCGACCCAACAAATAACACTGTAAATAGTACATTGTGAATAATATACTTTACACAATAGTAAGAGTGTTCATAAAACTCCTTCTGAAAAAGATGGCATATACATATAACAAAATGTATATACAGTATGGTAATAATGATATATTTGAGTGTATGTCATAAGGCCCCCTGCAAACCACATCTCCTATAGCTTACCTGAAGACTCTGAGATCAGAAGACAGCCAGTTATGGATGAACAGCCAAACCAGATGCTCCACTGTTCAGAAATGACTTACAGAACCGTTATTGCAGAGAAGTGGAATATACTTGTTATGATGGAGAGCGACTGCACTATTTTGTTGTGAGGATTTATCATGCGTGTGTATAAATATACCCACGTGTTTATATTAATTTATTACAACATTATTTTGTTTCTCTGAACAGATAAACTACCCCAACTTTCATAATGTGTGAAAATAATAGTACACAACAACAGGCGGATAATTAAGTCATTATAGCTCTGAATTGTTGTCTAATTCTGTAAGATTGCTCATGTTTCCAGGGTATTGTTCATGTTTTTTTGCTTGTTGCTTAGTTTTATCTTTCAAGCAGCATTAAAGCCGAAATACGGGTTAACTTTAAAAAATATATATATTTATTTTTTATTAGAGAATGGAAGCAGATGGTCTCCAAAGCTGAACTGTGTTCATTTCAGCTTCGAGGACACCCTGCTTCCAGATATACGCATCTCTGTAGTGGCGCCAGTATCATTGAAGAAACTGTGTTCCTAATTTAATGGCGGTTTAATTATCCTGCGTCATACGGGCCAATTGGAAGCCGTGACATCATCCAGTGCGGCTTCCTATTGGCCCACATCACCTGGACCTTTAAACTCCACAGAGATACCGGCACTCCCTACGGAGGTAAGTATCTCAGGAAGCAGGGGGTCCCGGAGCCGTAATTAACACAATTCAGCTCCGGAGACCCCTTGCTTCAATCAAGGTTGAAAATGAGGTTGCCTATTAAGCAGATTTGTTATCTGGTTAGGAGTAGTATTCCTGGCACCAAAACTGCTAACCTATTACAGCTTTTTGTAGCTACTGTACAGGAAGGATCATGAGCCGCCCTACTGTACCTCAGGTGCCAGTATCAGGACTTCAAGCCAATCTGGAGGCAGAACCAGATTCCTATTCTGCTTTGTACATCAACCTGGCCTTTTTTTTTTTTTTTAATAGAAGTTTTCCCAGTCTGGTATTGAGCAACATGTTGTTTCTGACATTACAACATATCATAAAGGAAACATTGCATCACTGCCAAACCTCATAATGCTGTCGTTTGCTTGGTATTCAAGTAGGTCACGGATTTCTTCTAGAGATGTAGGGTGCTGTCTCAGAATGTGTTTCCATGTCACTCACACTGAGAACTCTGCTGTTATATAATCCAAATGTTATAACATTGTTCACAATAATAAGTAGGACTAATGTTTTTTTTAGTCAACATGTATGTGTATATATAAATATATATATCTTTTTTTTTTTAGCGCCATCCAGGTACATAGCGCTTCACAGCAGTAATACACGTGACATTAATAATATAACACATAATGGGAATAAGCGCTACAGACATGAAAATAACAATAGGAAAGGGAGTCCCTGCACCGAAGAGCTTACAATCTAAGTGGTAAGTAGGGAGAACTTACAGAGACAGTTGGAGGGTCTTATGGTAAATGCGTCTGCAAGGAGTCATGGTCAGTGCAGCTGAGATTGTATCAGAGAGAAAGGGGGTTGGCATAACAACCAAAAGAAACCTATGTGCACTCACTATGACCAATTGAGGGCTGGGAAGTATTCAATCCTAGGGTGTAACCCCTATATAGCCACTCACTAATACTAATAAAATCTTTTATTTAACATATATACAATGGACCACATATATTCCATAAAAATAACAGGGAGAAATCACGTAAGTGGAGATGGCTGTAAAGCAACTATTCTCTTAGAGCATGCCACTTATGTGTCATAAAAAGGCACCTACCGAGAAATTTGAGCATTAAAGTGACTAATGGTGCAATTACCAAACATTACCATTAGATTCCACATTTAGGGCTGTACTAAAGGTATCACAAATATCTCCTGAGATTCACATCAAATTTCTCGGTAGGTGCCTTTTTATGACACATAAGTGGCATTAGTCAGAGTATACATCTGTATGATGATATAAATAGAAGGCATTTGGTTTTCTCTTCCTTCACAATGTCCCTTTGCATGCTCAAAGGATAGAGACATGCTCTAAGAGAATAGTTGCTTTACAGCCATCTCCACTTAAGTGATTTCTCCCTGTTATTTTTATGGACTATATGTGGTCCGTTGTATATATGTTAAATAAAAGATTTCATTAGTGAGTGGCTATATAGGGGTTACACCCTAGGATTGAATACTTCCCAGCCCTCAACTGGTCATAGAGAGTGCACATAGGTTTCTTTTGGTTGCTCTGCCAACCCCCTTTCTCTTTGCCTTTTCTACTCCCGTATGCACCCGATTGATATACAAGCTACTTCACAATAGCAGAGCGGCAGTATCGCTATTTATGTATTGTATCAGCCAGAGGAGCTTCCTATAAGCTTCGATAAAGAGGTGTGTTTTAAGAAAGGTCCTAAAGGTGAAGAGAGATGGTGCTTGTCGGATATTGAGGGGAAGAGCATTCCAGAGGTGTGGGGCAGTGACAGAGAAAGATTTCATGCGGGAGAGGGCTTTAGATACAAAACAGGTAGACAGAAGACATCCTTAAGCACAACGCAAGAGTCGGGCAGGTGTATAGCGAGAAATTAAGGAGGGGCCAAAGAGTGTATAGTCTTAAGGAGAGACAGCATTTTTTTTATGATACAGAGTTTAATAGGAAGCCAGGAGAGGGATTCTAGCAGCAGAGACGCTGGGACAGATTTGGGAGAGAGTAAAGTGATTCTATATGGATATTCTGAAGAATGATTATAGATTTAGTCAGAACAATCCTCAACATGTTGAAATACCTTCTATCTGATTTCAGCAATGTGCAGTAGTACATTATCCTGTTACAATCCAGATATCATTTAATGTTTTTTAATTCTTGTCTTCCTATCTGTGTGCAACACGGATCCTTGCATTTTGACTTTCTAGAATTTTGAGCGTCATAAATGGTCCATGCCATCATTTTAATGTTGCCGTTAGCTCCAATGCAATTATTAATTGGTGTGTAAAGTATAGTTACTTAGATTTCCACTGAAAGAATAATCCTTTCAGTTATTACCACTGCTGAGGTATCACCTTGCAATATGAGCGATGGGTGAAAGAATGTCTGATGTCATGTACACATCAGGGGCTGTGTGCCCTCGTGTCTCATCACTGGGTGATGTTGAGAACTATAACCTAGCATCTGTGTCTCTGGATCTTGGTCGATGAAAGCAGGAAACGGAAAATTATACATTGCATTATTATTACCATAATGTTTTATTTATATGTCTCCAATATATTACAGAGCTCAGGAAAATAAGCATAACACAGAGAGAACAAATATAATATGTTTGAACAGCCAGATGAAGTGGATGAAGAGATTCATGCTCATAAGCAGCCTCCGTGCTAAATGGGAGGAGACAGAGACTAAAAAACACAAATGATAGGGGTATATCCATAAAAGTGCCATATGAGTATATCTACTTATGCTCACACTGCTGTTGCTTCCCCACTACCGTGTTGGTCTTCATTCGGAAGCCAACAGCTGTTTTTAACCAGGCTTTTTAAATGAACCTGTTTTATCATTGTCTAAATATGCATTTACAGAAATGTCATACTGTATATGTGTATAGCGTCTTTGATAAGTGTTGATTGATAGTCCCACTAGAAATTCATTTTATTTGAAGATCCATGGTTTTGTACATCCTGTTACTCATATGCTGCATCTTCTGTCCTTCAATGTAGACATACTACTTACTAAGATGGTAGAAATCCTGTAGGATTAAAGCAGCATTCAGCCCTAATAGCCATTTTGCATGTATTTATGTGTTTTACTTACTTTAACAGATCTCTTCTTTCCCTTTTTTAACGCTGTTTTTATTTTTTGAAATCTGATGCTCCGTTGATAAGATTTAAATATTAAGTGTCCGGGGGGTTTAAATGGTACACCCCCTCCCCAGAACCCGGCGCAGTCTGAAGGTAACCTCAGACGCGAGAGATTAAGAAAGTCTTTATTCTTGACAGTAAACTAAAGATGTATTTTTACAAAGAAGCGCAGCACATGCCCAGGGGGGTAAGATACTAATATTACATGAAGTAAACTCATAGAGGTTTGGGGATATTGATGTTTTATAGTGTTGTAGATGTGCCTCATATTTCAATACATAGAAATTATAATCGAATGTCAAGTATCAAGGGTTTATCATCTATAAAAAAAGTATTGACCATTCTTTTCTTTTTTTTCCGGCTACATTTTGCATTGTTGTAACGCTACATTTATTAATGTTCATTCTTATTTTACAAGGTTACATTGAAAAAAAGCATTAAATCCAAACACGTTGGTGATGATTGGTAACCCTTGGAAGGATAACCGTATCTCACTGTCCTTAGAGTGAAAAGCCGGAGCTACAGTAGCACATTATCATCACTCTACTGCAGAATTCCCATTTGACCAGAGAGGATTACAGAAATCACTGACCTGCTTAGAGCAGTTTAGCCAGGGCATTACATGTCAAGTAAAGCCCAATCCATCTGGCACTGTACTGCAGTGCATGCTGGTAGAACAGGTACAGCGTTCATCTGTTTGTGCATATAACGTAGAGGTGCTGTACTTAGTGTAGCCTTGTAAGTGCTGCATTCATGTGATAAAGTTCCTGCCAGTTTCTCCACTATTTTGCTTGAAATGTTAGGTTTTGTGATGCTGTTTTTATATGCAGGCTTCCGTTTCATGTACTGTACCTTACTATATATACACTGTACGCAGCGCTTGGTTTTCAAGGGCATTTTTCTATGTCGCTCGATTAATATGTTCCATGCAAGACATTTGCCTACAATGTACCCTTTGCTCATCTTAATTGTTTGACAACCAATGAAGGCGCTGAAGCAGAATATATAATAGAACAGGCCAGTGACATTGGATAATTGCATATACAAAAGCATACTCAGAGGACAATGTAATGTAAAAAAATTGTGCATTGTGCCACTTAAATGAAAGCAGTATATAAAAGCGGATGCACAAAGAAAATCTGTGCATAAAACATGACATCTATCTCTTCAACCATATAGTCCCCAAGGACACTCTAATGGATAAAGCACTAAATCCTTAAATATAACCTTCATTTGTTAGAAGTGTGTAAGGTAGGGATCAAATCAGAGAAGACCTGCATTATGTCCTATTTACTAATGTAGGTTAAAATACAAAAGCGTATCAGAGGAACAATCTGAAGGTGTAATCCTTTCATGCTAGCTTTTGGTACAAATACAGAAGAGAATTTCACTTTTGAAAATATTGGTTATGTCTTCACCCGTAGATATTGTATACTAAGAGATGATGGTGAAAAGCAGGGTTGCAGATCTGTCTGGGCAGGGGCGTAGCTATAACCCTGGCAGCCCGGTCAAAGCCCGGGGGCCAGCGTTCTTTGGGGGCCCGCTCTCCCCACCTGTCGGCGCAGGCAAGCGGGAGGAGATGATGGTAGCGGCAGCGGGCCACCAGCATTGATCAGCAGAGGAGGTAGGAGTTGTTCTGAGGCAAGCAGGATAGCCGGGGAGGAGCGCGCCCTGGCGATCTGACCCGGAAGTCTTTCTTACTTCCGGTGTCTGCTCCCACAGCGCGCTCCCCACCTCGTGCTGTCCTGCTTGCCTCAGTACAACTCCTACCTCCTCTGCCAGCTACTCTTCTGATCAACGCTGGTGGCCCGCTGCCGCTACCATCATCTCCCCGCCAAAGGTAGGCATGGGAGAGAGAGCACTGGGGGGAGAGAGAGATAGCTGAGGACGAGAGAGAGCTGAGGGGGAGAAAGAGAGCTGAGGGGGGGAGAGGGTGAGCGCTTAGGGGGATGAGGGAGAGAGCTGAGGGGGGAGAGGGAGAGCTGGTGAGGAGGAGGGGAGAAATGATGAGTGAGCATTTTTGTACTGTGCTTGCCCGGTATGCAATGATTGAAGAAAGTGAGTGGGTGTATAGTAACAGGACATTCCTACACCTGATGAATACAAAGCACGTCGTCCTTGGTCTGTTTTATGCACTTGCACTGTTTAAATGTAAATTTGATTCCCCAAGGAAGCATGGTTCTTTGTGGAATAAATACAACAGGGTTTATGCTCTGACTGCCAGGAAATGATAAATGAACTTCTTATTTGTACTTTGATTTGTCTGAAATGCCTTAAAGACCCATTAGTGAATACAGATTGTATACGAAAGGGGAAAAAAAAACATGTTGCTTAAATGTCCACTGTACCCAGAGGAAATATGACTGTAATCTAATATGAGATGATTGGATGCGCCATTGGGAACTTTATCATTTATTTCAAGAAACGCTGCTGATATACAGTAAGCATTGCATCAAATATTTATCTTCTGATATTTGTACTTTATACCTCTTATAAAAAAAATGTGTATTCTGCGTATGTGCAATGCATTGCATGAGAAACAGCTTATTGTATTGTTTTATGTATATTTATTTATTCAGAGTCAACCATGTGTGTAGCGATTCAGAGATACAATGAAGGACATACGGGTAAATTTGATTTATTTACTCTCAGGCGACCATTTGGGCTGTTTTTGGCTGAAATTCCCCATTCACTTCAATGAGGATTTTCGATCGAAAAATGGCCTGAAATGCCGCATACGCATATAGAGAATGACAAGTACCAAAAGGGGTAAGTGCACTAAGCGTGAAAGTTATATTGGAAGCTCTTCTGAACAGTGACTCATTTACAGTACATGGAAGTGCAAATAATTGCAAGGCATGGTCAAGAGGGTACGAGCTTACGTGGCAGAGATTCAGAAACACTTCCAATGATTACCTTAACACATAGTGCTAATAAAATGATAGGATACATGTGAAACATATTTCCAGGTAAAATAAACGGCTAAAGAAAATAAAAGTAGGCAACTTTGGAGCAGATAATGTGTACTTTTGACCATTGCACTGTTTTTCGGTACACCGTTGCATCAGATGTAGAAACCGTTTCTTATATTTGGTTCAAGTAGTTATAATGCCACCTTAAACCTAGCAGATTTTTTTAATGCAGATTGTAGGGACACATAGATGCGTAAAATAGTAGTCTATGTATGAAGGTCATTTTGGCATTAATTTGACTCTATTAGGAGCATGTTCATTCTGCGTCTCTTAATTTGGATATTTATTTATTTATAAAATGTTTTACCAGGAAGTAATACATTGAGAGTTACCTCTCGTTTTCAAGTATGTCCTGGGCATAGAGTTTAAATAACAAGTAATACATGGTTACATAAATGAACAGGGTATCTCATGGGAGGGCTCTTGTCATTTGCACTGTGCTTGTATGCAACAACTTGTGATGTTGGGTGTTAAGGCTGCAATCGAAGCAATGTCCTACATGTGATTTTTTTGTGTGTTTTTTTAATCAGTTATGTACTATGAGAAAATACTTGTAGCATTTTTAAAAAACATAAAATAACATTTTGAATGTGTTATAATGTAACAAGTAGTGTTGTACCGGGTCCTAACAAGTCCCGGGTACCCAGGAAACCCCCCTCCCCCCCCGGCGGGTATCCGGGTAACCGTCGAGGTAGTTTTGAGTTACCTACAACCAGCGGCGGAGGGTGAGGAGGACCACGGCGGAGAGTGAGGAGGACCACGGCGGAGAGTGAGGAGGACCACTGTGACAACCTGGTGGCGGTGGGAGCAGTGGAAGACAGGCTGGTGACGGTGGCAGCAGAGGATGTCATTGTTCAGCCGGTGAGAGCAGCAGAAGACATCCTTCACAGCCGGTGCCGGTGGGAGCCGCGGAAGACATCTTTCACAGCTGGTGCCAGTGGGAGCAGAGGAACATGTGACCGGAGCAAGAGCGTTACTATTGGACAGCCGGCGGTCCTCCTCACCCTCCGTCGCCGGCTGCAGGTAAGTCTTTTGCTGCTCTGCTCCTGCCGTTCTCTAAGAGGAGGACCGAGGGAGTAGAGCAGAATGGAAATTACCTGGCACTGGGTTCCTGCCCCCTGTTGCCGAGTCCAGGTAATTTTCGGGTACTATTCTGAAGCCAGGGCACGTTGGTATGAATGGCTCCCGATAGCATTAACACAGTTCCCTTTTAAATCACTCCAAGTCCTGTAATATTTCCTCCACTTTATTGGGAAAAGGTAGCAGGGTACAGATGCTTGTGGATGGTGTGTATTGGTGATTATTAGTTAGAAACCGGTAAAAAGAGATGGCCTCACCAAGGGTTATAAACAGAGAAAGGTTCTTTACTCACTGTCTCCAGGGTTGAAAAGGAAGTGAGGTGCGGTGTGGGCAAAGGAAAAGTCTAGGGGCAGACCATGTCTGAACAAACAGGAGGGGGGGCAGACTAGCCCATTCTGGTGAGGATCTCAGAGACTGCTGTAGCAGCTCACTGATGTCATGCTCGCAGGCAAGGAGTGCAACATTGTTGCAAGCCACGCAGGCACAGTATGTGTCTGCAGACTCCATGCAGCTGGGAATAAACTCTGACAGGCAGAAACTGCAAAGGAGAGAGGGGGGTGAGTCAGAAATGTGGCTCTTGTTCCATAACAGGTACTGAAAATAGTGCTGGGTACCGGGTAATTTCCAGGTATCTAGTACTTAACTATTAACAAGCATTTTTTTGTTTCTATAGCAACCATTTACAAAGTCACATCCCCTTCCTCTTCTGAAACAGGCTCTGGCACACCCCTTCTCTCTAGCAGTGCACCAATTCTATCTAGTGACTGCCTGGTCACATGATTTTCCCCACAGAACTTTGCAACTTTGGTCCTCTTCTGCTGCACTGGCAGTGATTTTGTGAACCCCGACATATCATTTCATTTTAGAACATTCTAGAGCACATCATTTTTTTAAAAAAAGTGCCAAATCTGATACACATTGTGCTGTCACTGAAGCAACTATATGTCCCATGTCTTCTAAGTACAACACAGGTACAGCACATGTGCAAAAAAAAAAAAAAAAAAAAAACTGCTGTAGATTCATTAAAGATAAAACATGTCATTGCTTCAAATTGCCATTTTTTGCTCATGTTGCCCATGGCTGGTTGGCCACTCATTCTACCAAGGGATTAATATATGAAAAGCGTTTTAAATGTTGAATGTACTTTCATCATCTATTCCAGGTTGGTTTAGGTTTAGTTACCTGTGTACTGTGTACAGTGTCCATTATATACAGAAGCCAAATAGGAATAATGCCAGGCTGGCATAGGTGATAAAAATGGGAGATTTTTGGGGCGGTTACCCAATATCACAAGTTATTAGATAGTGAATAGCATGGGAATACGTAATGTAGCGTTAATTACACATTTGTATACACTGCGTTGCAAATATCAATTACATATCACAGCGTTCAAAATCCTCCTGTCCGTGCTTTACTGCTGGTAATCTGGCTTTAGTGAATAGTTTCATCAATAAAATTGCCATTATACACCGATAACACCCGTTTTGTTAATGTATCAACCCTTAGTGAATCTAGGCCTTTGAGTGGAGTTAGATAATAATACTGATAATCAGTGTTCGACAAACCTATACATTTGCTCGCCCCGGGCGAGTCGATTTAACCCCCGGGCGAGTAAATATTGGCCCAAGCAGCACACGTTTGCTACTAGGTGGCGAGTAGATTTTTTTGTGTGGCGAGTAGACTTTTTGGTGATTTGTCAACCACTGCTGATAATAATATAACTTTTTTTTCCCAAGGCACTGAGGGTATATAGTGCTGCTCGTAGACATTTTCAGGAAAATTGGGAGTTATTAATTAAACTGTGGCAGTGCTAATTGACAATAAGCCCCCGTGAGTCCATCAACTGAACAACTTGGAATCTAATTTTGCTGAACAATGTATATTAACATAAATTGACGTGATGTTTTCTGAAGGAACTTCACGTCAAGTAGCCCAAGATTTTCTTTTTTCACTCTATATGACCTTCAGAAGAGGTATCCTACTGTATAGCAGGGGTGCTTAACTCCAGTCCTCAAGCCCCTCCAACAGGTCTGGTTTTCAGGATATCCCAGCTTCAGCACAGGTGACTCAATCAGAGGCTCAGTCGAAGACTGAGCCTCTGATTGCGCCACCTGTGCTGAAACAGGGACTGATTGAGCCACCTGTGCTGAAGTAGGGATATCCTGAAAACCTGACCTGTTGGGAGGACTGGAGTTGAGCACCCCTGTGCAGTTGTACCTTTTAAAATTGACTGCTAAGACTGGGGAGGGGACGTGTTCTAAAGAGACCATTCCGAATGGTGTGTTTGGATAGAAAGATAGGTGATAAACTGTAGATTAAGGTGCACAAATGCCAGGTGGAAATCTTTTGTGTGTGTGTAAAAAGCAGTAAACAAGATTCAAGGATCCATCCGTGACTTTTAAATATTATTTTCTTGGGATGTTGACAGCTCAGGCATGTAATGTGTTGACGTAAACAAACAAAGAAACAAGAGGAGCGGATAAGAAACTTGTCCGGGATAGTTTTGATTTGAGTTCTCTAAGGAGGATATATCTTTGCACCAGTAGAGAAAATAAGACATGCCTCATGCAAAGAGGAATCTGAAATCCAATTACGAGACTGCGATGTTACATACACGCTGGCCAAGTAGTGTCAAAGACAAACAAGTAATGTCAAAGACAAACAATGTTAGAAGTAGCTCGCGGAATGGTAACTTCAGCTCTTCAGTGTCTCTGCTATAACTAGGTTGTCAGATGCGTTCAGTGAATTTATATGCGCTCGGCACATTGAATTCTGAATTCGCCACTAGGATACTGGGTCTCTGAATGGGGGGGGGGGGGGGGGGGTGTGTGTGTGTGTGTGTGTGTGTGTGTGTGTGTGTGTGTGTGTGTGTGTGTGTGTGTGTGTGTGTGTGTGTGTGTGTGTGTGTGTGTGTGTGTGTGTGTGTGTGTGTGTGTGTGTGTGTGTGTGTGTGTGTGTGTGTGTAAACTGCCAGGAACACTTGAGGGATTTTTACGACATCATTATTTTGTATACCTTTTTAAAATGTATGTGCTAATTAAATGGTGTAAATACTGTATATCTAAAGTTTTTTTTTAATATATGTGTATACTTCTATGCTGATGTGGCACAGCTGGGACAGATGGGGTTAATTGACTTTTACTACTCTGTGAGCCTATTTTTGACAGGTTGCTGGGCAACTAGGGGTCATCAATGCATTGCCTGGCAATGCAGTGCTGGGCCCGGTGGCAGGAAGCTGCTTACTTTGCATTAATATAATACAATGCAGAGTATGACTGAATGCTTAGAACAGGCTAAGGAGCTTTTTCTCTATGTGCCAAAGCGGCTGATCACTTCATTTCAGTCAATGGGCAATTGTGGCCAAAGACGGCCCCCTTCGGCTGCTTTGGTGGATATAGAATAAGCTCATAGGGGGTACATTTGGGTGTTTTTGACTAAAAATCCCCATGGACCTCAATAGGGACTTTCAGCTGAAAACAGTCCGAGTGGCCACTTCGGAGTCTTTAGAATTACTCCTTGAAAGGGCTACGATTTAAAGATATCCTGCACTGCCCTTCCCAGTGCTTTCTAACACTCTGCAGACCCCAATAGGAAACCCTTCAGTGAGGACAGGGATTTCCCTGTGTTCATTACCTAGTGATTACGGGGTAAAAGTGCTTTGCAGACTTTGACTGAAGGAGGAGTTTGGGGTGATTAGAAATATATCATTGCACAATTAACGCTGTTGATGTTTAGAGGAGAAGCTGGTGATTACTGTATGCTCACCATTCTGAATGTAAAAATGTGCATATTGTATATTGCCCCCTCAATATTTCCAGCTCTTTATTTGTTTCTTTCTGTGTTAAATGATTGTTATCTTAATCTTTAGTGTATCTCCTAAACCTAGCATCAGAGTTTAAAAATAAAAACACCCCTGATAGGGCAAGAGGAGATATACAGTATTAACGCGAATGTAAACAAATTGCGCAAAACAAAATGGTGGCCAGCATGAACTGCTGCTTTAAGTGCATTGTTAGGTGTATTATAGCCATAGTAGATAACAAATGGTTTCAATTTTCAATTTGTTGAAACACAGCCCTTTTAAAAAAAATGAACTTTTGCCAATAGATTGGGAGTGGGCGGGCATTTGGTTTAATACAAACAAGTACAGGCAACATTAACGTACGCAATGGGTCCAGAGCATGTATGTAAAGCAAAAATGTACTTAAAGTGAAGCACTACCTTTTTCCCACTTATCGATGCATGTACTGTACTGCAATCGTCATATACGTGCATAACTGATGTAAATAACGCATTTGTAACAGGCTCTATAGTCTCACTGCTTGCACACAGCTTCGGTACAGGTAGGGAGCCGGTATTGCTGTTCAGGGCGTGCTGACAGGCGCATGCGTGAGCTGCCGTTTCCCTGTTGGGCGATATGTCCTTACTTGCGAGTGTACTTAAAGTGAGTGTCCTTAAAACGGGGTATGCCTGTATACTGGTTGCATCCTTTCTGTAAGCTTTATGGATGTCTAAATTGCATTGTACGTCCAGCTTTTGTTTTTCTTTAAAGAACCTACTGTGCCATTTCATTACCATTGCAATTAGCGGCACCGACCGCAGTGTGTCGTTAAAACAAACAAGGCCTTGACCTAATTTTAATTGTAAGGACTTAAAGTGCTGAGTGAGTCAGAATAGATTCAAATGCACTGCAGGAACGTAAACAAGTTCAGACTGGTGCTGCTGATAAGCAATGCGTGCAACAGTGTGGGGAAGATTCATTTGAATTAAGTCATGTTTTGGTCAGCTCTAAAGTGATTGAGTTTTGCAGCTGCTCTGCCATTGGACTAAAAATGGATACCAATAGTAACACTGGATAGGTTTGCATTTAGTAACGTATTTTCTGTGCAGTGTGCACAGAGTTAAACTTTGACTGCCCCATGACATAGCTATGAAGGTCATGAGGTCTTGCAGTCCAGGGGCCCCATGACTAGAGATGGGCGAGTCAGTCCAAATCCATACCCTGGATTGTTTTGACCAAATCTGCCCCCCTCCCCCCCCCAAAAAAAATCTGTCTGCGGATTGGGTACTAAAATAGCCGTGCAGATTCATTCAAATCCGTCATTGAATACAACCCGGACAGATTTTGAAGAATTTCTCTCTCTTTCTCATTTTTAATCATTCGGATTGCTCTGTCTTTAAAAAAAAAAACAGTGTGGGGAAGATTCATTTGAATTAAGTCATGTTTTGGTCAGCTCTAAAGTGATTGAGTTTTGCAGCTGCTCTGCCATTGGACTAAAAATGGATACCAATAGTAACACTGGATAGGTTTGCACTAGGTAACATATTTTCAGTGCAGTGTGCACAGTACTAAAATAGCCGTGCAGATTCATTCAAATCCGTCATTGAATACAACCTGGACAGATTTTGAAGAATTTCTCTCTCTTTCTCATTTTTAATCATTCGGATTGCTCTGTCTTTGAAAAAAAAAAAAATCAATACTAAATGGTGGATTGGCCTTTTTGAGACTGATCCGTGGACCAAACGATCGGACGATCCGAGGCGGGTCCGAATCCGCAAACATGTTCTGCCCTTCTCTAGTCATGACGTAGTAGTTAGATATCGTAGATCGCGTTCTGCCCTTCAATGTAGACTCCTCTTCCTTTGGCGTCATGCGTGACTTTGCGTTAATGTCATTGTCCTGAATAAGTATCTAAAGGCACACAACCTCTATTTATTATTGTAAAAAAATGGCTATTGCATATTCAGCGATGTACAGATGCAGCGGCTGTTATTCGAACAAATCCCGGAGCCGTTTGCGTGTGCGCTGCTGTACTCCACGCGGCATGAACGCGGCCAATCGCCCCAGGCACACGTGTTATCGCGGTTGCTTTGTTTGAATGTCATGGATTCTGTATCTTTGTGTGCAATGAAATGAATGAATTATAATATGTATAGTACTGTGCTACTGTGTCAATTTAAGGTGTTTAAAAACCACAACACTACAATGCCATTTTCTACACACGTCTGCGCCACTGTACGGTTGGAAGAAATCCCGCGCCATGACATGGGTATACCAAGATATACACCGCGTGAAGTGTTTCAATAACGGCCGCTGCATCTGTATCAACTTCTGTTCACATGAATGGAAATGAAAGCATGGGTAACTGCATGGTAACCTGCTTCTCACACTACGAATAAAATAAATGACAATGGTTTAGCCAAGACCATGGGAGCTGTCACTGGTCCTCACAGTGGGCTCAGGGCTTCAACCACAGAGCAACACCTTCTCCATCTGATTGCTATATGTCGTTGTTGATTATATGAAAAATGAGCCTTCCCCATAAAGTGCAGTCAACAGGCTGGTTTTAATGCAGTTAATTTGAGATATGCAGATGGCTATGTAGTAGATGAAACGTTGGCATTTAAAACACAATAGTATAATTATTACCACATAAACTTATTAATTATTTAAGCTTGGAAACTATACAAAGCTCTGACATAGCCTGTGACATCTATGATTAACGGCACTGCCTTGGGCATAAAGTGATAGCAAGCAGACTTCTGCCAAGCGTACAAGATAAGATTGCCATTTCATCATTACTGTTTTCAGATTTTTCCAGCACCAGTTTTTGCTTAGCAGTATCCATTGCACTCTGCCTGGTGTCTGATGGCATTGTTACACCTTGAGCTGCAGGCACTGTGCGGTATAGTTAGTGCAGTAACCCAATCTGTGCTACAAGTCACTCTTTTTTTTTTTTTTTAATCCATAATACATATCTGAATATTTGCCGTGTGCAAACCGAATGTGATCAAAAGCTCTAAATTGAAGATACTAAAATGATATATTTACATATTACAGATAACATTTCATTTAGTATTCCAACCAATAAAAAGCATTTATGTCAATTTCATTTTGGAGCCGCATTTGCAGTAATTTAAAATACAGCTTAACAGCCGTCAATGTTGTGTTTAAAAAAAGAAGGGACCATTCTTTTTATTAGCTATGTCCTATTTAATAATTCCTTATTTGTCATTACGTGTGGTCCATCTTGACTTTTGGGAAATATTGCTTTCTGGTTCCTTATCATTGCGTCTTTGTGTGTTCTGTAAGATTATTTGTTTTAATGTCATTGTAGCTTTGTGTTTTACTGATGTGGAGTATCAATAGACGCTCCTGTAACCAACATCTAGGAATCATGTTTGATGTTTGTCCTGTAGAATGTAACACAACTGCAAATAAATCTAGATACTTGAGAATTATAGGCTGTTCTTATAAGCTAGTTATTCATATTCACAGGCTTTGCCTGCAATTATTTTGTGTTTTTCATTTTATGGCAAATTGTGTTTCTATTACTAGCAAGAAGTCAATCTTTCTTCAGGCTCTTTTTTTCCCCATGTATAATTTTGTATGCAGAGATTTGTTCAGGGCACAGCAAGGGCAAAACAAGCCAGCCACTAATTGTTATACACGTCTCTAACTGTGTGTGTGTCTGGGCTTTTCAGATCTTAGCAAGATGGACTTGGTCTTTTGTTCTTCGGCAGCAGATAAAACAAGGGCCAGTCAAAATTCAGTAATTACATTTCTCTATGAAGCATCAGATGTAATACTGACACAAGATTCAATTATGGGCTAATTGAATAGTTTTTTAAAGAGCTATTTTTAACTCCTGCTTTAACAGACGCACACAGCCCCTGTAAGCTCAGAATCCAAATCCACCACATCATATATATTGTGTCAAAAAGAGTGCTAATAGGCTTGTGACCTCATGAATCGAACAAAAAACAAAAAGGCTCAGTGCTACATCTAACTTGACATATATAGTTACATACTTATCTGTATATCTTCTCATAAGCATGGGTCATTTAGTTCAATTCTTTGGCCAAAGTATTTGAAGCTTACAACCACATCATGTTATGGCCCATCTGTAGGTCCTAACACTGCTGCACCTGCTTCTAAGAGCTTTTTGCAGGTGCAGTAGTGTTAGGACCTACAGATGGGCCATACCATGATGTGGTTGTAAGCTTCAAATACTTTGGCCAAAGAATTGAACTAAATGACCCTTGCTTATGAGAAGATATTCAGATAAGTATTTAACTATATAATATGTCAAGTTGAATGTAGCACTGAGCCTTTTTGTCTTTTAACTCCTGCTTTAGCCATAGCACAGACCTGAAATTGGATATGAAAAGGCCCATCTCTGGATGTATTAAACTTCATGTTGAAATACTTCCTGTGCAGATGTTTCCGTTCCGAGATGTTTTAATTCCTTAGGAGTGTCTTACTGCTTCTTCGATATGAGATCATTCTGCATGCGAGCTTAATTGTATGCGGTTCTATCCATAAGAGATACTGTACATACAGTATGTATCAGAAGCTCTCTCTTAGGCTCCGCTGATAGTGCTGGGGACAGCGATGCGACGGCGAAGCTGACGTCACGCTGCGGTCGCTGAAAGATCAAATTGGAGTGACATCCAACGATCGCGACCAAGCTGTCACGTCACGCCTACTATAAGCGCACGCGACAGCTTCAATGCATTTGTTTTGAGTCGCCGGCACTATAAGTGCAGCCTTAAGATTAGGTTTCCCTTTTCTGTTTTGATGTCAGCTGAGAACGTGAATAAGGGTTGAGACATCTAGTTTTTATGTCAACTCTTGGTGACATTGAACTTGGAGTACACAACCATTTTTACCCAATAAGTTTTACAACTTTGACAGCATTTGTTAGAAATCATTTAAAGCCAAGAAAAATATATGGG
Source organism: Ascaphus truei (assembly GCF_040206685.1). Lineage (NCBI taxonomy): Eukaryota > Metazoa > Chordata > Amphibia > Anura > Ascaphidae > Ascaphus > Ascaphus truei. The sequence goes on from NC_134486.1 coordinate 109,901,000, forward strand.
AGCAGCGTGTTTTCATTCAGATTAGAAACTACATCTCTCGAGTGGTTTTCCATTTGGAAGGAGTGCTGAATTGAAATTGTAGGGGCTTCTGAGAAACGACCATCACTCTGAAGATTTAAAGTGTTTTGCTTAGTCATAATCAAATAACCCTCGATTTATTTCTTTACCTAGCTAAGAGCACTTGATTAAACCCTATAAAATAAACATAAATAATATATTCTTCCTATCACTGACCGTGCTATGCTGACGGCGTTGTCAGTGTTGTACGTTTATATAATGCCTTGATGTCTGCTTAATATCTGGTGTGTTTGCTTCAGTGAAACAAATGATCCCATTTTGGACTGGCATCTTTTAACATTGAAACTAGAGAGAAACGTGCACCGATAACTTGGCTGTGTTTGTATCAATGGACAAATTTCAGTAAAGCAAGGCTATATTGTCCCGTTTATGTTTAGCGGGGTAGTGGGTACATATTGATATGACTTGGTAACCCACACAATCTAATTTTTTTTTTCACATATTCAAATCTATCTATATATTTCTGAAACCACTGTATGCCTGTATGTCTGTCCTCTGTCCCTAGGGGAAATCGCATTGGAGCTTTGGCCCGTCACTCCGCCTCAGGCCAATGAGATGGCTCCCTTGGGCCGGCCACCCCCGCACACCTCTCATTGGCCTGAGGCGGAGTGACGGGCCAAAGGTCACACACACACACACACCCTTCCTCACCCCGATGCCTCACCCCCCCCCCCCCTCATCACCCCCCCTCACCCGCAACTCACCTCCACTCGTGGTGCCCTTAACGTTGCTTGGCCGCGCGGGTGGGGGGTTTAGCTCCGCCGCCGCTCCCATCACCTCACAACCCTCAGGGGCGACGCAGCAGCCCAACCGCCTCCTTCCACCCTCCTCACAGCCTGCAAACCTGCCTGACCACGCACTGCGGGACATGCCGGTGGGAGGAGCAGGGCAGTGGCGGCCGCGGCGGGGACACCTCACCACGTGACAGCCACCCGCCTCCCCAAAGATTCCACTACGGCCGCCCGCTATCTTCAAGCCGCCGCGTAAGGTATGGGGTGGGGGGGGGGGGTTGGAGGGAATGGTGTGCCGCCCGCTATCTTCATGCCCCAAAAGCCGCTGCGGGGGGTAAGATGCAGGGGGGGAAATGCAGGCCTGCCCGCCCGCTATCTTAAGGGCTCCGCCTGAGGTATGGGGGGGGGGTAGGGGGAGATGTCACTAAATAACCCACCCAGTCACTAAATAACCCACCCAGTCACTAAATAACCCACACACCCAGTCACTAAATAACCCACACACCCACCCACACAGTCACTAAATAACCCACCCAGTCACTAAATAACCCACACACCCACCCACACAGTCACTAAATAACCCATCCAGTCACTAAATAACCCACCCTGTCACTAAATAACCCACACACCCACCCACACAGTCACTAAATAACCCACCCAGTCACTAAATAATCCACCCAGTCACTAAATAACCCACCCACACAGTCACTAAATAACCCACCCAGTACTAAATAACCCACCCACCCAGTACTAAATAACCCACCCACCAAATAAAAGTCACTAAATAATCCACCCACCCACCCACTAAATAAAAGTCACAAAATAACCCACCAAGTCACTAACTAACTAACTCAACCACCCACCACGTCACTAACGCACAAACACTGACGCACACACACAGTGACACACCCCCTCCCTTCCCCCCACCCCTGCCTTCCCCCCCTTGCCCCTGCCTTTCCCCCCCTTGCCTTTCTCCCTTGCCCCTGCCTTCCCCCCTTGCCCCTGCCTTCCCTCCTTCCCCCTGTCTTCCCCCTTGCCTTTCACACCTGCCTTCCCCCCTTGCCTTTCACCCCCCCTTGCCCCTGCCCTCCCCCCCTTTCCCCTGCCTTCCCCCCCTTGCCGCTGCCCCCGCCCCCCCCTTGCCACTTCCTCCCCCCCCTTGTCCTGCCCCCCCCCCTTGCCCCTGACTTCCCCCCCTTGCCCCTGCCTCCCCCCCTTGCCCCTGCCTCCCCCCCTTGCCCCTGCCTTCCCCCCCCCTTGCCCCTGCCTTCCCCCCCCTTGCCCCTGCCTTACCCCCACCTTGCCTCTGCCTTCCTCCCCCTTGCCCCTGCCTTTCACCCCCCCCACCCCCCTCCCACCCCTGCCTCTCACCCCCCCGCCCTCCTCCCGCCCCTGCCTTTCACCCACCACCTCACACCCCTTCCCACCGTAGTGGGACCGCCACACCGCACTCACCAGCCACTCGCCAACTCACAATAACTTTACAATAAACCATTTTTAAACAACATCGGATTACATTTTCTTCCATGTTTCTTTTCAACATTATTATACAACCTTTCCACCAAATACTCAACCTATTCTTACCCTATTTAGAAATAGTACCTATTACGGATTTACATCCCGGGCAACGCCGGGTATATCAGCTAGTTAATAAATAAAACAATAGTCTGGAATCTGGATGAAATTTCGAGTTCAAAGTCAGCATGTTTTCCCTTTGAGAAAAATTCTAAAACCAAATGTAAGAATGTGTACTCAAACTTATTCCCCAGTTTAAAGGGAAATAAGAGAAATATTCCGACAAAAACAGTGCATCAAAAGCTCCTGGAAAGGAACATCAAATGATTTCAATTTCACTCCCATATTTCGGATGTGAGGTACGTGTGAATGGTGTAAGCAGAGTGACTGTTATGTTGTATATATCCCCCAGCTTTGTCCTCCTTCTTCCAAATAAGCTGTTTCACATTTTTGTGGAAACAGAATAAATAATATGTGACTATGCTTTGCCAAAAGTGACAGCTGCGTGTTGAATGAAATCCATTTGAGGTCTATGAATCTTTGACCTTTGCATTGGATATTTATTCAATATATAATCAGATAACGGAGAGCAGCACAGATTATGCAAAGATGTTTCACTCCAATAGAATATGGGCATTTGCTTATGCCTGATGTCATTTGATTATATATCTATTGTATTTGGCGAAGAAAGCTTCTGTCACCATATAAATCATTTTGTTAATATGTACAGAATGTGCTTTGGCATTCACATGGTGTATATATGTAACCCCCTGTGTCTGCTATCAGCACAGGACATGGCCCCTTTAAGAATTACATTCCACTGGACCATGTGACTGTGCTTAGCCAGTGGAATGACAGTTGGTGACAGTTGGAAAGGGAGCTGAGGGAGTGAGGGTGTGCAGGCCCATCCTGCACAGAGAGTCCATGCCGGACCCTAAAGAGAGAGGGAACTGCAGAGAGAGAGTGTGGCCCCACTGGACCAGTGCATGCAGCAGGGCCCAGCAGAGATCAGGTCCTGACAGTGCCGAGGCAAGCAGGCAGACAGGGGCTACTACAGAGAGAGATTCGGGAGCTCAGCTGTGCAGGAATTACACCAGGTTGTAGTGAGTGAGCAAACCCACAAAGGATATAAACTGCAGTTACATTGCCATCACAGTTTGATCTTTGTGAAGCACCAGGCCTGCAACACACACAGTTTATGAGCTCCAACGGTTGTACTAGCACACCAGGATCTACAGGCCAGTACCCCATGATTGGGAGGCCAGACAGAGATAAAAGTTATTATTTGTTAGCGCAGCGTTCACACTGTTGGTATAGTTTGTTTAAGTATATATGTGTATTGAGTGATTCTGAGATTAAGAGTCACCATACTGATTCATATGAGATATGTAATACCACAAATTATAGCTATATGAGTATATAAAGCTTGTTATAATTCATTACCACTGTGTTGTGTCTAGTCACTACAGTCTCACACTATAAGAATTAAACAGTAACCCATAGGACTCAGGCTCCCACCTCAGTGATAGGCCATATAATCTGGGGTAAAATAAAGAGGGGTTACCTATATATGTATCCATGATGTTGCTTGGTCACATTTCAATTTCGGGCTTTGTCACCATACTGTATAAATTATAAATAAGTTATAAGCAAGATACCACAACGTTCCTCAAATTAAGCATATTTGAAAGTTATGGAATCACAGAAACAATTAAATGCATTTGAATTGGCACTTCTAGTTCTGCATAATGTCAGAACCAATGAGATCCTTTTGTTTTATATTTAGGATACCTTTGTGTTTTTGCAAACAACTTTTAACAACATTTACTGGATTAAACGTGAAAGACATACGTGGGCAAAGTATACGACAACACGTCAGACACTAGAATAATGATGGAATAATTATAAAGTTACAAGGGAGTTAGGCAATAAAGAGTACAGAGGTTTGTCAAAGATAACACATTAGGAATGTAAATGACAGAGACTGCATTTAAACTCACAAGCTGGAAAATTGAAGACCCACACCTTAGTCAGTACATCATACCGCCTCTTTGATCTGAGTTAACAAGTAGCCTACATGGTGTAAATAAAGTGGCCTATAAGAAGTTGTGATGGAGAAAAGCAAACCCCCTTAATAAGAAGTATAAATAAATACACTATACATTTGAAAGACATATTCTCTACTGACCACATTACAATAGGAAACATTAATTTGTGTATATATATATATTCATTCGTCTTTGTGCCACGTGCCCAATATATTTCTTGCCACCATCAACCCGGTGTCCTTGGAGGACCTAGATATGTTCTTATGAAGCAGAGCCCCAGTGTAGAGTGGTATTGTAGATGTTTGTGTATGCCTGTTTTTTTTAGCATGCTCTCACTGCTATGGACAGAAGGAGTGTGTGGAAGTAGTGGCGCTTTCTTAAAATGGAAAGCATTCCCTACTTGTTTGAAGATGATTAATGGTGCAAGCGCACTAGGGAATTACAAAGAGGTTAACAGCTCCCTTTGGTAAAACATCTAAGGGAATTAGAAGAGGCAGTGCATCTTTTCCCTTCAGGAGCTTCCTGGCCATGTATGGTCAAGACATTAGCTTCTGTCTTGAAGACGGCACTTTTCTGTTTAGTTGACTTCACCAAGTGAAAGCCGGTAATTAAAACTGTTTCGTTGTAAATAACGGTTGATATTTATTTTCCTATACAGCACAGAAAGAAACAATGTATAAGTATTAGTTTGTGTTTGATTAGGTATGTATTGTGTAACACCCATGGAAACTTTGTTTTGTGCTTACAGAAATAACTTGTATTTAAATGGCATTTAGTGGTTCCAAGGCATTTCAATTTCAACAGTGTTGCTTAAATGAATGTCTGCTGCCACCTCCGATGTGCAAATCTGGCAGCAGATTTCTGGAATTGTAATCTCAGTGCAAGTTCCCAAGAGTGAGAGTATTATTCTGATTATTCTGATTTACTTTGTTTTGCAATTTTGAGTTGCAGGATTTTAAACCTAAAAGAGCTCTACATTATGCAAATCTCTTAATGGATTTACCCTTTTCTTAACCTTTCTTAAATCTGGTTTAGCAATCCTCTCATTAAAGATGGATTCTAACAACCTGAAAATGAAAGTGAATTGTATAGAACATCAGAATCCTGCCTGGGCTGTCATCTCACGCCCGCACAGTTATTATGCATGGCTGTCGCGTCACCCTTCTCTATAGGTGTCACTATCATAATTAGCCGTACTCTCTACCCCTATTTTCTTTTCTCGCCATCTTTCACATATTACAATGCTCCATTTCAGGTTGTAGTTGAAAGAATAAGCAATGGTAATGAATTCGCAAAGACAAAATGTGTCAGAAGTTGCCTCTCAGTAAATAAATGTTATCACTCTTAGGCCGTGCGTATAGTGCCCGCGACGGGCGACGCGCCGTCGCCCAAAAACAAATACATTGCCGCCGCGTGCGCTTATAGTTTTCAAGGGCTGTCGCCACATGTGACAGCCCCTGAACCAATGAAATGCCAGAAAGCCTGTGACGCCGTCGCAAAGCGAAATATAACTTTTGCTAGCGGCGACGGGTGACGTCACCCGTCCCGTCGCGGGCACTAGGGGCACATGCATCAAGTGCTGTTAAGGGATATCGCACCCAGCCATGAATGCCACACCTGTATGCACGTGACCTGTGTATGTAAGAGGGGTTAAAAAATCCAGTAACCCAGCTCTCTTACCCCCAGGCAAGACACAAAAAATGAGGAATAATGTCCCCAAAAATTCACACTACCCCTCTTTTACGCTGAGACACCCAGAATAATTTAAGGTTTACCCTTAATCCTCGCTGGCCTCCTGTTACCTGAAAAAAAAGATGTAAATAAACACAAAAACCCATGGTAGTAAAATGTGACTGAAAATGTGGTTAATATCTTCACAGAGGTACTAGGTTCAATTAGAGCCCAAAGGCAGAACTTATTACATTTTCGATTTAATGTAAGAAAAGTAGTACAGTGCTTGTTTACAGAAAAATTATGTTACAGACATACAATATATAAATGCAGACAGTTCCATTAAATAACAGTATATAAGACAGGTAAAGTCTAATACGTGAACACCTATTGGATTCCTCAAGAGTTGGTGAGATTGAAGTATGAGAATTCCCCTGTTATTGCATAACACCACTTTAATTGAATTGTAGTTTTTTTTTAACCAAATACTGTACATTGTTTTAATGCTCAAAACTTTACTGTTGTCTACAAGGACAGACCAACCTTTTGTGGGTGTGTCTTATCTCCCCCCATCAATCTTTTGTGACATTTGCGGCTGGGAAAGAGAATGATTTTACTCAAATGAATCTGAGAGTATAACATACTCTACAACCCCTAGAATAATGTTACCCTCACCTTTGCATCTGATTAAAATACATGTCTGGATATCTGTCTTGATAGGGCGAATTTAAATTTTTGAGCGAGAAACACATCTCTGGCATATGTCGCTCGGGCCACCATGCCAGCCACCAATCTATATTTCTTATCCTTGTGAAATACCTCAGATCTTAATTATAACACATTTTCTAAATCTGTAAGGAAAAGGAGAGTGTTTCTATTCCCTCCCATCTGCTAACCAATCTCAGGAATTGACCCGATGCCCTTTAAGATAACCCGCTGATCTCTGGAATGTCTGGGCACCCCTCACCCATCAAAAACAATTTCCCCCATTGTTTTGTTGACCAGAAAATGCACCGGCCTGTTTAAGGTAGATGACCTCACAGGAGACCCAAAGAAAAGGGTATGTTAAAATGCAAGTTAACCCTTTGGATGCTGTATTGTTAATTCAACCAAATAATTTAAGGTCATTAACGTGACACACCCATTCTGGTGTTAACTCCCATTCAAGTCAATGGGAGTCAACACTGGAACGGGTGCGATGACCCGTACCGGCACTTGATGCATGTGCCCCTTAGTGGATTGAAAGTTATGGGCGAAGCTTGTGCTGAAGAAATGTGCTTATACTGCTGTACACATCCTTCATCCCTTTTAAATGTGTCGACTGATATCAATGTTCACAGATCAAAGTGGGATGGTACAGTAGGGGGGTGCGGAGTACCGTTACTTTTTATTTGCAAACCCAGGGTACTACTACTTAGTTATTTAACAGAATGACATTTACACTTTTTATTTTTTAAATAATTAGGAATTATTTTTAAAAAATTCTCCTCCCGTTTTTATAGCAATACAGTACAAATAACTTTTCCCCATTATATAAAATGATAAGAATACTTGTATTCCTGCAAAGTAGCACTACTGTTTTAAACGACTTCACTCTTTATCTGTACCATACATACCAACTCTCTTGGTTTGAGCAGGAGACTCCCGATTTGGAGGTCTACTCCCGACAGCCCTCTCTTCCTCCCTTTGTGTAACTTCTGGGAGCTGCAATCAGACGCTGCTAGCGTACTATTTTGCCAAATACATCTGAGTTACTCTTATGTACATTACAATGAAAACAATTTTGCCAAAAGCGTTTATCCAAAGGGGTTGGAGCTTAGTTCAACCTCTTGGATGGAGTCAAATGTTGGCTTGTATACTATATCGAAAACTTTTATTTTATGCCTATCGGGGATTTCCCCTACTAATTAAAGAGACCCCAGTGAACAGTGCGATACGTTTGACAAGAGAGTAAATGGGGCATGGAGATTGAAGGGGATTGTGAAAAACTGAGGACGTACAGATGCAAGCATATCTCCAGTGTCTGATTGTCCGCAAATATTAAAATCCTGCATCTTGAAGCATGGTAACACATGCATGCATTCTATCCCTGAAGTAGTAAACAATACTCATACAGTAAAAGGAAAAACACTATCTTGATCCTCAGAGATTATACTGAATAGGTTTTAGATTTTGTTTAGTATCTTCTATCAAACACATGCCATTTGCAAACTAAGGATTTCTGAAAACTTTATAATGTGGTTATTCTTTGTTACAGTTGAACCAAAAAAAAACAATTGAAGCATCATGAGAAACTAATGCCAATTGAATATAATAATAACTTTTATTTCATATGGCACTTTTCTCCCGGTGGAACTCAAAAGTGCTTCACAATTCCAAAATAGTGCACAGTAAGCAGCATGGTACATAAAGATCTTTACAGACACAGTTCCTGCCCAGATGAGCTTACAATCGTATGTGTATTTGAGACACAGGGAGATAAAGTGACGTTCCCAAGGTCACAGAGAGCTGACACAGGGATTTGAACCAGGCTCCCCATCTTCAAACGTAGTGTTGTTCTTATCAGAGTTTGTGCCTTTACTCACTGAGCCACTCCTGCAGGGTTGTGAGTTTGCTACAAGGCAATGGAATATATACCTTCAGTTTACCTGGACAGGCAAAATAATTGGATCTGTTTTATATCATGTGCCTGTGTCTAGGCAAATAGGAATGCTCTCACAATCCAGGGACACTCTACATAAACATTAGACATTCAGGCAACAGCTCCAAAGCCAAAACGAATCCAGCACAAGAACTATAATGTAAACAATAGCTATTTTTAGGAAATGCAAAAAGGAGGAAAACATTTCCCCTTGTTGGGTGTACTGTAGTTCTTAAATTAACTTTGAAATATAACTTATAAATCACCATAAGCTATAACAATTTTCAACATGGCTTATCCAGTTTTGACATGGCAACCCATTAACATCAATATGGGTACATAGCTTAGGAAGCATGGGAATGATTTAACTAATGATTTTGTTTATACCTGCCCCATTATATCAATATTAGTTATGTAAATGGGACGTTAACATGAAAAGCATGATTGTTTGTAGTCTATTGAGAGGTCTTTAAGGGTTTTTATTTTTAGGCATATAATCCAACACACTTGGCTGTATAATGCAGATGAAATAAACAAGTAATTAATACAATAAAAGTATTTCATAACTAAATCCAACTACCTCATGATTAATATTCATACAGGAATTTGAAATGTCCCTGCAAAAACTTTGGTTCAGAATACGGGACATTGAAAATAATACAAGGGATGTCACTTAAGAGTTGCAGTTGGAAATGATGTACCCCAGGTATCTGCTGATTTACTTTATTTAAGAGTTGTCACAGTAAACAGCTTGCAATTTAAAGGGAAATGGAAGAAATACATATGCAAAGACTTCATAAATTAATGCCAGCACATGCTCATGCCAAAAGAATTCTGTGATCCCTGTTGTAATGCATAATACCATATTTCTCTTGCAGAGGATGTATATGTTTAAAAGAGAGAGCCAAACAGCATCATTTTGAACAGTGCTGCTTCATCAGGAGAAGCCCTGAAGTGTTGGAAATAGTTGTTGTATAGAAATCTGTTGGTACATTTTCCAAAGTGCGTCTGCAATTGCCAACAATGTGACCTAGTGGAATTACAATGCATATCCTTCATGCTGTTATTTTAGTAATGGAATATACTATCCATGGGCCAATTTAATAGGTTTAAGTGGCATGAACTGTAAATTACAATTAGTGTCATATATTATTCATATTTTTCCTTCCTTAGCACTGACTTTTCGTATTCTTGCTTCTTGTGTTTGTGAAACATCTCTGAATTTGTAGCCTAACATGCCCCAATTAACCTTTTCTCGACTGCACCTTGGAAAATTACATAGAATTTGAAATACCAGGATAATGTACAGCAGAACTCATTCCCACCACCATAAAACTAGAATTAGTATTTTTGGGAAGATTAATCCATAACAAAGCTCGTTCTTAACTAGCATATCATTTATCGACTCTATAGTTTCCTTTTATATCTGTATTATATACTTTGTAGTTCATGATTTGACCAGACATGAAACAGAATTCACACTGAAAATTTGTAACAGATTCCACCAGCTCGTAAATATTTTATTTTAGTTACATATAAAACACCGTCATTTCAGTCTCTTCGGTTTCTGTGGGGCTGATCTGTGTTAGCTTTCTAAAACGAACTACCTTTTTTATACCAAAAAAACTCCTTGGGAAATAAAGGACAGGTTTGTCAGGCTCAGATTTGGGGTAGCACACCCGATCCAGTGATAACGGCACTTCAAGCCTATGGCCGTAAACACTGGATCTAGGTGCGATACACCTCAGCAGGCCTTAGTAAGTTCTGGTGCATGAGCTGTAGAACGCAAGCTTTTTGCTATGAACTTTTACAGTGCTATGAACTTTTACAGTGCCAGGGCCCTGTCACTGAGACTACAGGAGTGATCACAAGACCTCTCCAGGAAATGGAACTCCAAATGAACTCCACTTGGGTTGCGATCAAGCTGTCCAACGATCATCCCCTTGAGAAACAAGCAAGTGTTAATTACATAGCTGCTATGTCACAATGGCCTCTGACGAGCCATAGGTCACTGTAATGGTTAAACTTCCTCTAAGGCTGCTCAATATACTGTCATGCAATCTTTCCCTTGCTTAGGAATAGTTCCTCACAAATGATCTAACTAGAGCTGAAATCTTTGAGCATATTCAATATGCCTATATTCAATATACTTTATAGCATACTGAATAGGGGCCTACGCGTTATTTTTAACATTGCAAACATTCACAGGGTATCGATCAGGTTCTTTAAGGGAATGTTCAGATTATTAGTAGTATGGATCCAGTTTGCAGTGAGTCATTTGGAAGCTGTCTGAATGCAGCAGGGAAACTTCATTTTCGCCTCCTAGTAATTGAGCCTAAACCCAGCATTTGCAATCCCTGCATGTTTCAGCAGTGCAGAGCCACAGAGCCTGAACAACAGTGAGAATATATGTAATGCATATTATATAATTAAATGTATCTATTTTTGTGTCCCAGTCCATCAACTGTTACCCGTTTTTCGCACAACAGAAAAAAATTACATCTACATTTATTTATTTATTTATAAAATGTTTTACCAGGAATAATACATTGAGAGTTACCCCTCGGTTTCAAGTATATCCTGGGCACAGAGTTCTAATGACAAATACATGGTTACAAATACATAGTTACAATGAGTGAAAGGGTTATATAGTACATTAATACAAGACATTGCATGCACTGTTAAAAATAATATATATATTATAAGTGTATATAACAGTTACAGAGCAGAATCAAATGTGACTCAGCTTTAGTTTTGAAAGAACTGATGGTGGCTGTGTGAGTCTCTGGTAGACTGTTCTAGTTGTGGGGTGCACGGTAACTGAAGGAGCAGCGGCCGGATACTTTATTGAACCTTGGGACCTATGAACAGTAGGGGTGTGCAAATTGGAGGGCGGGGGGTGCGGCGGGTAAAAAGACCCCACGTTGTTCGACCGTGCGAGACCTCTGTAACTAGCTTACCGTGATTCAGCCGGCAACGCGGCATTAAATGACACAGCGGGGTCACGTGATGTGACGTCACATGACCCCGCTGGATCATTTAGCGCTGGCACACATGTAAGGGGGGGCACACTGCGGTACAGCAGGCGGGGGGGGGCAGCAGTAGAAGATTGCGCACCCCTGATATAAAGCATGATAAACTTCTCCAGCGTGTCCCAAAGGTAAGAAACGTGGGTTAACATGCTCCAGACATTCTAACAGCAGTTCAAGCAGATGGCAAATGTTTGCTGTGCGTCAGGGCGCAACTTTTAAAGCTTTATACTTAACAGCGTAAAGTGAACCCTTTTGCTCAGAGGAGACTGCAACGCAATGTAGGTCCCTCCAGCAGCAGGAGGGTTAATCCTGGAAATGCTTGCTAAGAGAATGAAACAAATACCCATCCTCTGATGATTTAATAGTTTGTAGCCACAGTATTGTCTCCTTTACAATGGGATTTCTTATTATATTTTTATTGAATCAAGCTGATGATCAAAGTGAGAATAGGAATTATTCAGCTCTATGTGAAGAGCCTTATCTTTGTTTTTTTAAAACAATTAAAGGGCAGCATAGAAATGGGGGGTCGAGGGGGGAGTATATGAACAATAAGACAATGTTATGATTAAGAACAAGAGTTTAGAGTGTGGTACCTGTGAGACGAGTGAGGCAGGAGTAGGTGCACTAGGGGAACATAATATGGCATGAGAAAAGAAAGCCCTATCCCAAGAAATTCTCCACTGGTTGGGGAAATGGGCAGGAGAGCCCTATAACATGCACTCGGATACCCCGGAGTGTAGATAGTAATTACAAACTTGCAATTCTGTATAGATCAAGCAAGTCTGCATTCTTAACTGAGTATATACCAGTGATGTACAGTAATTGAGATGGTATAAAGAGTCCTAAAATCACCTAATGAATAGTCAGTAGGTAATATGGTAAATAGTTCAAAATAAATTTTTAATGATAAACAAAGTAAAATAATGCGGGGAATAAATAGCCACTGAGTGGTCCGTGATATAGCTACTAGTAGTGTAGTGTGATGACGGTTGTGCACTCTGTTAAAAAGCAAGGTCGCTGAAAGGGAATTTTTAAATAGCTGCTACTTAATGGAATATGTCCTGAAGTAGCTGTACCAAATGCACCGATCAGTACCATGTCTAAAGCAATTAGAATTAGTAAGCAGTACAAATGGCAGCGAGAGGGAGGTACCTCCAGAGGTTATTGTACTCAATAGCTGCTTATCCAGCCCAATATCTGGATTGTGTGCACTCTCCGCAAAGGTACCCACAAAACTGGAGTTTAACTAGGACGTATCAGAGTGAATACAGTGTACGCCAGGGAGTAGTAACTAGGCTAGATAGAGATAGTAGCAGCATTGATGCGTTAGCACTGTATGCAGGTAATGTGTTGTGTCTGTAGTGCAAGGAATATGCACTACAGTACAGACTCATTCTAAAGCAATTCTAATTGACTGAAAAAGGCAGAGGGGACGGCCGAAATGTTGAAATACTGACTTAATAAATGAGTTTCAAATCCGCAGTGCCCTGAGTCATCTTCCTTTGCATGTGTTCTGGATCTCAGACAGGTATTCCCTGAACCAGTAGCACCAGTAACCTTATGTATTATTGTTATTTATTAATTTGGAGTGCAGCATAGAATCCAATTTTTATAGGGGCTCTCCTGCCCATTTCCCCACCCAGTGGAGAATGTCTTGTGACTGGGCTTTCTTTTCTCATACAGTATGTTCTGATTAACAAAGGATCATAATACAATAAATCTAGCACTGGCTCAGTTTCACCCAGTGTGTGTGTAGCTCAGCTAGTGCTTATGTTTCGAAAATAGTTGATGAACATTAGCCCTGAGTTCCAGAAGCCAATATGTTCTCAGAACCGTCTCTTCAAGCTGTTTTTTTGATTGGCCTGTTTATCCTACCATTTAAGTGAAAGGAGTTCTGGTTACTTAGGTACATGGCATTCCATTCAGTCATATTATTAAGCTGACACAACACAGAAACAAAGTGACAGGTCAGTACTATAAACTGCTATACCCTGTAGAAACTGTAGGTACTTGCCAAAAGTACTTGGTTACAAACATAAATACTGTACCTGTAGCAGTTGTGTGGGGGAGTAGTTCAATTCCTTGCTTTCAGTCTAATTAATTACAGATGGCTCTATGCCAATAAATATCCAGGCATCTTCTCAACTTTACTGCTAGCTGCAGAAAAAAGGCACAATCAACCCCCTCCTTCATTTTCTCTGTCACTCTGCTTTCCCGAGTATGAGCCTCAGATCCGCAGTTGCAAAACTATGCAAGCCCCAAAGCTATTTATCATTTTAGGTAGCTATCTCTTGCTATTAACAGAAATAGCAGGCTTAAATACACCGGTTAATACGAGATATTATCTTCTAATTTTACTTATGGTCGTATGGTGGTTTAATTTCCCTTGAAATGCAGTCGGGCACCATCTTTGTCCAACGATGATCATACACAATGTATATATATACATATATATTTATATGATGTAGAGGTATCAGTACCATGTTAGACGAGCTTTAATAATCAAAAATGAATAGACGATACCATACTGTTGCTAACGAAATGCTTTTATTTGTGCCAGCTTTCGAGATGTACTGATCTCTTCTTCAACACCGCCGGAAGAAGAGATCAGTGTATCTCGAAAGCTCGCACAAATAAAAGCATTTCGTTAGCCACAGAACGGTATTGTCTATTAATTTTTGAGATATATATACAGCTCAACCCTCTTATAACGCTGTGCTTGGGGTCCAAAGAATCACATTGCGCTATAAGCGGATCGCGTTAGAAATAATGTACAATTGTATGCATTGTACAATAAAGTATTTAAGATACCAATAATCGTGTTGTAAAGTATTCATAAATACAAAAATTGGGAGCCACGCTTACATCGTGTTATAAGCGGATTCGCGTTGTAATGAATCACGTTATAACGGGGTTCAACTATATATATATATATATATATATATATATATATATATATATATATATATTGCTTTATATTGAGCTTTTTTCTCTGTCTTTCCTCTCATTTATACATGTTGTAATTTAAAATACAGATCCCGCACAGTACGCAGCAGATGCTGCTCTGTTACCAGATTTGCTATCTTGCTAAATTACGCTGCTTTACAGTCACCAGAAGGCAGCCACTGCAAGGATCCCACTCCAGTTCTCTCCCTTACATTTGCCTTTTGTCATTCTTGACTTCTTCTAGATCGTCAGGATTTTCACTTGACGGATCACCATTTGCCCCCCCCCCCCCTCCCTCCCTCCCTATATGCGCCTTTTGTGTTTTGTTTTACAAGGTTGGTTTCCAGACCCTGACATTTGACTTTGCTGTTGCCAGTGAATAATTCAGATGGACAGCACTTCAAAACAAAGACTTTGAAATTGCAGGGGCAGCCGCCACAGAATTTTCTCAGTGCCTCCATGTTTCCAACATGGTAGACACTGCCATTTTCATCGAAATCAAGGTGATGTTCGTTTTGTGTGTTGATAAGGTGAGAAAAAAAAATCAACAACAGTGGACTGTGTAGAAGTGATTGATGTTACTTATTCAATTAAAAGGTTTTGAAGTGCTTGGGATGCCTTAGTGATTCTCTAGGGGGCCAATAGAGACTAATGGAATTTCTGATAAGCCATGCCAGGATGAGCAAACTTGATTAAAATCAAAGCGCATGATTCAGCAATTTACCTTGCAGTCTGCTGCTGGTATTAATACAATATAACATTCCCTGTCAGACAAAATATACTACCTGCAATCTTTCAACAACATAAAGGGGATGCAATTGTTGACAACCGAAACATATTGTTCTTTTTTTTATTACAATAACACGGAGCCGGTTTTCTGAAAATCCTATAACATGTTTTTTGTATGTGTGTGTTGCGGACCTCATAGGCATGGAATTGTAAAGCAGCAAGGAATGCTGGGAGTCTCAGGACAAAAATAGTACAAAGGGACAACATGCACATTGATTTTCATTTAGATTCTTTCCCCTTCACGGAAGCCTAAGTGCAGATTGCGGTGCTGTCAAAGTGCACAGTATTGGGAAGGGGAGATTGGTGCGCATTTTACAGCTATTTTCTTTCTCTCCAAAGATTGTTTGTAACTCTTGCAATTCTCACTCTTATGCAATATACCTATGTACATCCTAACCTTAATTATTCATTCAAGGTCAAATGATCTTCTCATTGCAGTGGGGCTCAGCTCTGGGAATGTATCCCAGTGTATAATGATATGACTGAAGATCCTGTGCGAATGAGTTGTGTGTGGTTTGTGTGTTCCTTTTATATTTCACATTGAATAATATTTAGTGTGGATGCAGTGTAGGTAGTAAGCAAAACAGTGCGGCTGATGGCTGTGCTATTTGCCCATTTCTAGGTTAATCTAGGATACAGTACACATAGGCTTGGGTGTAAAGTCTGACCACATTCTGTAAAGCAACACTAGTGGTACAAAAAAAGCCATAGAACATGATGCTCTGTCCTGTGACCTGTACACCTACACCTGCTGTCTAACTATTGTATTTATACAGCTGATTGACTTCTTAATTATAAACTAGACTGCAAAAGGAGATGAAGACAGAAAAAAATGATACAGTACTTGTAAAAAAAACATTGGCAGGAGGGAAATGTAATTTGTAGTAATATATCATCAAATGTTTCTAGCTTTGGTTAGCATAGATGTATAAGTAATGTAGGAAAATAATTTAAAGCAATGGTTTATTTATGTTTTCCAATTTGCCGCTGGTAACAATGCTTTGTATTCTTACTAGTGACATTAATTAGCACAATTTGTTATGCACGGTTATACGTGCAGTATTGCTTCTGTAGATAACAAAACTACAAAACATAACTAAAATCCTCCATAGATATCAATATGTCCTAGTGTTTTTATCATAAATCTTTTCTTTACATATCTGTTTTGTCACACTGGACATAAAAATACTGCATAGTTGTTATCATATCTGTCCACAGAAAAAAAGGGGAAAAAAAGAAAACATGTTATGGTCAAGGCTGGTCAGTCACCTGTTAAAATCTATTGAAAAACAAAAAGAACGATTCCTGCGCTCCTACCAATTAGGCTAAAATAAAATAATAATCTCATGAAAAAGGGTTATTTTGTTAAACCCTTTGGCCAAAGCATTAATAAGCCTGCATACCACGACAAGGCATAACCGTATGCAGGTACCTACACTGAATATATGTAATACTTGTCCCATGGACTGGTGAAAAACTGTGTGAAAGCCCTGAAGGGGTTAAATATGGGTTAACTATTACATATATTCAGTGTAGGTACCTGCATATGGTTATGCCTTGTCGTGGCATGCAGGCTTATAGATGCTTTGGCCAAAGCAATAACCCTTTTTCATGAGATTATTATTTTATTTTAGCCTAATTGGTAGGAGCGCAGGAATCGTTCTTTTTGGTTTTCTATATGTAAGGCCTATCTTTTTACCTGCAGCAAACTTCTATAGGGAGGAGCGCGGTATTATGTACAGTTTCTGTTAAAATCTATTGAAGCAAATTGTATGGTTATTTATAAAGGATACACCATTTTCCACTCTCAACCCTTATGTGTTCATACTGTCCTTCCTTGCTAAGATGAAGTTTGATTTATCTTTGTCCCAGAAGTATGGTATGTAATTCAGAACCCTTCAAGAAGGGGAGAAACTAAAGCAGACATGACCAGAACTGTCTCTAAAACGAATAAATGACATATATGTTGTTACCTCTCCTGTCATAAACAAGGTTAAGAAAGTAAGATTATGGCTGCTTCAAACAGAATAGGATATAAAGGAAAAATGTTGAGATACAGATGAATCACTTGATATTGTTCCCCTAGCTAACACAACATATCCTGTTATAACTCCAAATATCACAGAAAAGAAACTGGTGTAGGTGAAAATATTTGCACGTGGATTGGAAACTGGTTGAAGTACCGTATTTGCCCGATTATAGGGCGACCCTGTATATAAGGTGACCCCCCCACCCCCCTTACTTCCAGTAGTAGCTGTAAATAATTTTTTTTGGTTTACGGTCTCCTCCCTACCGGTCACAGCGCCACAATGCGGACTACTTTGTTTATAGCTTTCACGGGACCGAAAGGAGCACATGCGCTTCTGTCAGTCCTGTGTAACCTATTAACACAGTAGCCGTCTGCGCATGCGCAAGAGCTGACGCGCTAGATTTCGCACATGTGCAGATGGCTACTGTGTTAATAGTTTACACAGGATGGAAAGAAGCGCATGCGCAAACGGCTACTGTGTTAATCGCTTACACAGGAGCGGATGCGCACTCGGTAGCAGAGCCCGATTATAAGGCGAGTATGGACATTTCAATATAACTTTATTTAAAGAAAAAAACCTCTGCTTACAATCGGTCAAAAGCGGTATAAGCAGCAGAGTTGTCATAAATGGAAACTTTTCATATTGGGATAAATAGTTGTGAGTGAAGTACTTCAAGATTTGGTACTGTAACCTGCTTTTTAACTTGTTTAATAATGCCCTTGAGGTTGGCACAGAGAGCAACGTCCCAATTTTTGCTGATGACACTAAATTGTGTAGGTAGTAAAAAAAAGGTTATACATTTGGAAGCAAGCATTATCATGTTGCATACAAACTAAATGGGAAAACTCCTCCTTGATGGAGAAGGATTTGTGCTTGTGCTTCTAGAGAGCAGACTTACCAATAGTGCTCAATGTCAAGCAGTATCCACAAAGGCTATGAGGATAATATTCATATTATGGGATGTAGATGGAAGCGAAGACATTCTGCCACTGTGTAAATCCTTAGAAAGACAACAGCTTGAATATGGAGTACAATTTTGTACACAGATCCATTAAAAATCCTATTATGGAACTAGAAAAAATGCAGAGCCATCACATTAATAAATGGATGGAACTTCTGACTGATGAGGAAAGGCTATCCAAATTAGGTTTGCTTACATTAGGAAAGAGGTGTCTAAGAGTGGATATGATAACTATTTACAAATATGATCAAAGTCAATACAAGGAACCTTTTGCTACTTCCATCCCAAGGACAGTAGAAATTACACAGGGTTGTACGGTTCGCTTGGAGAAAAGGAGCTTTCACCAGCAGCAAAGGAAAGGCTTCTTTACAGTAAGTAATTTGCACGTTCCTTTCATGTGCACATTTCCACAGATCTGTCTCAAAATTACAGATTCATATTTTTTTCTATCACTGAAAATCCGCAGACGGATTTGTATTTAAAAAACGTGAAATATGGGGGCAGAGGAGGAAAGGGAGAGAGAGATTTGCAATATGCAAATGACTCACACCCCACAGTTCCTAAAAGGATTTCAATAAGAACTATGTTGACACCTTGTGAAGAAGGGAGTAGGGGTGTCAGGTCCAAGAGGATCAGAATGCATAATCACTGCAATGCTGGGAAGCAAATCGAGAAGTGTAGGCTAAAGCAGCTGCTGGTAGCTTAAGGCTGCGGTCCCAGTGACTGCTACAGCGCACACCTTGTCGTGCGCTGTGCGTATAAGCACCGCCCCTCAATGC
Source organism: Ascaphus truei (assembly GCF_040206685.1). NCBI lineage: Eukaryota > Metazoa > Chordata > Amphibia > Anura > Ascaphidae > Ascaphus > Ascaphus truei. The sequence goes on from NC_134486.1 coordinate 109,920,221, forward strand.
GGCTGGGCCCAGTACTCACATTCCCGCTGAAGGTGCAGCCACGCCGTACTGCCAGGTTTTTTAAACTCAATGAAATTGAGTTTAGAACTTGCGACGGAGGCCATTGCCACGCCCCAGCAAAACCACACCACGACCCCTCCCGTCGCAATCCCCCTCTCTCCCTGGAAGACAGCTGTGCACGTGACACCCCCCTCCCCCCACCCCCCACTGGGGTCTTGTCTGTGAAGCTTGATTTTAATTTTCTTGAACTGGTTGTTATTTGGCATATTAAAAAGCACTATCTATTGCAAGGCTACCCATGCTTCATAATGATATTTATAATAAACCCAATTGAAAAATGAAGGCATTTTTTACCAAGTTTGTTAGTAGTGCAAAAACAACTAAATACATAAACAGTGGCCCAGGTCCTTTCCATTATTTCAGTATTTTCTGGAATAAAATTGTGACATTTGTTTCATGTGACTGAAAACAAATGTTTGTACAACAGAAAGTCTCACATTTAGAACTATAGTCAAAATGATATCCAGCTGAAGTGATGTAATCTTCACTGAACAACACAGGAACTCTGGCTCTGAGGCAGAATAACTGCTGTCACCACGTCAGAGACAACTGTGCCACACACGGCAGTGCTGAGAAACAGAGATGGCTACAGGAATTGAAGTACAGTACAATTTTGTTATGACAATATTTCTGATTTATGGTTTCCTTTTAAGCATCGCTAATTATACCCTTTCAAAATTACTCTGTTGTGCTGATCTGTCCAAGCTTAGGTCTCAAAGACTATTAATAGGCCACGCTTTAAGTTGTCTCTAATTATCACATAATTATAAATGAACCTAGCTGTAATCATCACAAAGAGAACTTGCTTGGTTATATATTGCCCTGAAAGCCTGGCTTTTTGGTAGCCCTCAAAGGCTGAGCTTAGACAGCACTACTGGGTCTATGGTAGCCATTAGTGATAGTTAGCAACGCTTGATTCCAAAGAATCATTGTTAACAACTGCAGTTGAGTGAATAGATCTCTTTGAAGATAGTCTGAGCACTTTGCTAATGTCATGCTTCCTTTCCCCCCAATCTTAGTGTAGTTCTTAATGCTTTAATACTTTAATATTTAAGTATTTACCTAAAATGAAAAAGGCTTTGTTTATGTAGCCATATCTGTTTTTGGCTACTACCCTACCCTGTCTGACATGTAAATCCTGGTACAGTGCAGGCAGTGTTAGGCCTAATCTGGGTTTTCCCCAGCAGTAAGCAGCTCCTTGAGTGACAGGGGGAGACGGGACAAGGCCTGTGTTCTGCCCAATCCTGGGCTCAGATCTTACACCCTCCCCCAGGGACTTAAGGGGTTGCACTTGCTAAATTTAGTTAGTTGTCTCTCCCTTTGAGAGAGACTAGCCTCACATAAAAGGTGTGCAGGGCTCTGTCACCTTCGATCCCATCCCTTAGGGGAGTGGGAGTGAGAACCATACCCTCTGCTCCATCAGGGAGTAGAGGAAGAGCTGGGACTGACTTCTTGGGCCCATGACTAGGTTTTGGAGTCCAGGGACCATGCCAAGGCTGGATACCAGTGTTATAGTATGCAGTGTATGTCTGGATGCTGTACTCTTTAATGGAGAAGAATAAAGACAGTTCTTGTTGCAAAATATACTCCTGCCTAAGTCTGCAGTCTATCAGGGGGAGTATGATAGAGTTTTTCCGCAGGGACTGCCTCCAGCTCTCCTGGAGCCTGCGGCAGATGGAGGTGCTGACCAATGAATGAAGGGGAACCAGATATCACCCATAAACCCTGTCCTGTTTTCCCAACAATATCAGCGGGATCACAGAGCTTCTGTGAGCCCCAATTATGCAGCAGCACTACACACCTAGTAGCTGGGAGAATCTCCCAGAGGGTGTTGGGAACACCGCTACATTTACTGTGTTTTAAAAATGAGCAAGTTCACGAGTCCATGTGAAATGGCAAGAATCATTAAACAACCACCAAGTACCGGCTTTTAAAAAACGGGGTGGTGCTCCTACACTTGCTGTTTCTCCTTTAGGCCTCGTTCAGGGTGCTGGCTCCGGAGGGAGGGCGTGCTGACGTGCGTGCGGCCGTGGGACACAATGTATTTAAAGTGAACTGTGGTTGTCAGGGTAGCAGCTGCCCTGTCTCCGAAGTAGGGAGTTGACGCTGGCTACAGTTTCAATAAACAAGCCAGGTTGTTTTTTGAAGCTGCATCAGCGTCACTGGGACCTCGGCAGCCAATGAAATCATTCTTGAGAATGATTTCAAGACTGCAACTTCGATCCCTAACCTCAGGTCTGTAGCCCCGCCCCCTCAACTCCTGAAAAAGTCTGCTGGGAGGATGAACACACATCGCCCAGCAGACTGCCGCCCGCCCTCGCAAACGCCCGCCCTCCAACTCCTGCCTCTGGCACCCTGAACGAGGCCTTAGCTTTATAGGGAGGTTGCATCAATAGTCACTTCTTTTAAAACCTCAAAATAGTGCTATTTAATATTATTACAGCTTTTTTGTAAGTAAGTGCACAGAGGAGCTCCTCGCGGCAATTCAAATTACAGAGAGTGCTTTTATTTGGCACCCTGCTAGTACAACGCTTAATAATTGTTTCACGCGTCAAATAAATTAGAATTGTGTATAATTTTAATAAGATTAACACTCAATACACTCACAGTTTAACACCACTAAAGAGGCTCACTTTCTATGAACCTCTTCTATCGCCCTTCTGCTTTTGCACACACTGACACCGAAGACACAAAAGCTACAGGACACTTGCCCGCTTATATACTTCTTCGTTTTCCCCCCCAAATGTTGCGTACTTCTGGTTACGCAATTATTTGGTTCCCAGTTCTGCTAAATTTATATGCTGTCATGTTGCTCACTGTTTGGAAAGCTTACTAATTTGGTGACAATATTAGCCATTTGGGGCATGGCGAAATGTTACGCAAGGAAGCCCTTCTAACCCCAGACCCTGGCTAAATTCCAACACATGCATGCTGCGTTCCTCCACTCATTCCTCTGAACGCCTCTGGAAGAAATCTCATACTCTTGCTGACTTCCTTCACTACAAATTTATGCTATCCTGTTTCAACTCTGCCCTCTCTCAGGCTTAACAAACCTATTTTTCTCCACTATTCAACACACACAAGTCTAACCCACGCCAACTCTTCTCTGTCTTTGACACTCTACTCAAACCACCGTCAGCTGCCTCTTCTTCTTCCTCAATCTCACCTCAGGACTTTGCTGACTATTTTAACGAAAAGGTGGAATCCATACGTCAGAACATCCCCTCTGTTTCCTCCTCCTATCCTACACCGCTTCCTAACTCTCCTCCTGCCTTCCTTGACTCTTTTTCCACTGTCTCAGAGGAGGATGTGTCACTGCTGATCTCCTCTTCTCCCACTACCACTTGCCCTCTTGACCCTATTCCCTCCATCTCCTAAAACCCCTTGCTCCTGCTATAATCCCTATGCTCACACACATTTTTAACTCATCCCGCTACACTGGTACCTTTCCCTCCTCCTTCAAACATGCAACAGTTATACTACTACTCATAAACAGCAAGCTTTACACTACCTGTCTTTCTAACTATCGACCTGTCTCCCTATTTTGCCTCTAAACTCTTTGAATGTCTTGTATTCTCTCACTTGCTCCACTTTCTCAACACCTCTTCTCTCCTACAATCTGTCTTCCACACTGCTCACTTGAATAACCTCCATGCTGCCAAAGACAGAGGTAGTTATACTCTGCTCATATTACTTGACCTCTCTGCCGCATTTGACACCGTGGACCACCCTTTTCTCCTTCAAATTCTCCATACTCTTGGTATTCCTAAAAGCTCTATCCTGGATCTCCTCTTACCTCTCCCATCGTATGTTCAGTGTCTCTTCTGTTAACACTTTCTCCTCCTCTATCAATCTCTTTGTGGGGTACCCCAGGGCTCTGTCCTGGGACCTCTTTTCTTTGTACACACTTTCTCTAGGTGACCTAATCACATCGCTTGGGTTTAAATATCACCTCTATGCTGACGACACACACATTTACTTTTCAACCCCTGACCTTACACCTGCTACACAGACTAAAGTTTCTGAATGTCTCTCTGTGATATCATCCTAGATGGAGCTCCGCCGACTTAAACTTAACATGGCAAAAACAGAGCTCCTCATACTTACTCCCAAATCTGGCCCTACTACCTCCTTCTATATTACTGATGGAAGTACTATCATTCACCCAGTAGTCCAAGCACACTGCCCAGAGGTCACACTCAACTCCTCTCTCACATTCTCCTCTGGCATTCAAAACGTATCTAAAACCTGTCACTTTTTCCTCCGCAATATTACAAAGATACGCCCTTTCCTCTGTTGCTCGACTGCTAAAACTCTGACAGGCACTCATTCTCTGCCGTCTCGATTACTGTAACCTCCTGCTGTCCGGCCTTCCTGCCTCTCACCTGTCTCCCCTAAAATCTATCCTAAACGCTGCTGCCAGAATCACTCTACTCTTTCCTAAATCCGTCTCAGCGTCTCCCCTGCTGAAATCACTCTCCTGGCTTCCTATCAAATCCCGCATCTCGCACTCAATTTTCCTCCTCACTTTTAAAGCTTTACAATCTTTTGCCCCTCCCTACATCTCAGCCCTAATTTCTTGCTACGCACCATCCCGACTTTTGAGTTCTGCTCAAGGATGCTTTCTCTCTACCCCCTTTGTATCTAAAGCCCTCTCCCGCCTTAAACCTTTCTCACTGACTGCCCCACACCTCTGGAATGCCTTTGTGGTTAATCTAGGAAATCAAATGCATTACAGGTCTTTGTACAAAGGAGTTTATGATTTCAAGTCAAGACCTTGCTATAGGAAATCAAAATGGCTTCCGGCAGTGTTATTCCTGGCAGACTAATGAATTAGATAACACAGACAGATGTTCTCTGATTGATTGGTTGATGCAGCTGTCAGACATATTATGTTGTTGCACTGCACTCCTCCTGAACCACTTGGCTCTCGTGAAGAAAGTGGCAGTTTTACTCTGAGTAGGATGAGAGAGAAAAATGAGCAACTTCTTCAAAGCAATAGTACTACATAAAAATTAGTACAAATGTGCTGTGGGGTCCTATAACGCAGGGGGGTGCAAACTTTTTTCCCTACGCCTCCCTGCCGGCGGTCCCCTCACCTCCGCGCCCCCCCTCACCCCTGCTCCGGCGTCATTTGACAATGTGTTGCCATGGCGACGCGTGTGAGAAGCCGCCGGAACCAGAGTAAGTTAGATTTACAGAGGCCCTGCAGCTCCCTCGGCACTTAATTTAAGTGCCTTCGGGAAGCGCGCAGGGCCTCTGTAAACCCCGTGCCCCCCCCCGCACTCAGTCTCGTGCCCCCCCTGGGGGTCGCACCCCACAGTTTGCACACCGCTGCTATAACGTATGCCTTTTCTGCCCAGTGATAATTCATTTACGTACACAGTTTCTCTGTTATTCTTTGCGTTTGTTGAACTTTTTCTAGCCATCCATACGCCTTGGCAGCTTTGTACTATCACAAGGTCATAACATAATGCATTTCTGCACAGAAACTGAACGGCATATGAGATCTCAGATTCAGAGGTTAGGAAGAGTATACATGAAAGAAGGCAATTTATTTTAATTTAAAATCTGAAAAGGGAATTAATGGACACAGACATAAAATATTTAAAAGTTAAGGGAGCTTTCACTGGTTTGGCACAAAGTAATAAAAGCATTTCATAACAAGATAGCATTGGTACTGTAGTTTGGAAAATGTGGCTCCTGCCTATAATTGAATTTTGTTACTGTGCCGACAAAATGTATTTTCCTGTACAATAATCGTAGATAATAATTGCACTCTGTGATAAAGCTTTTTTTTTTTTTTAAGTTCATGTAAGATGGTCCTCATTGCAAAGGGAGTTGAATGTCTCTGTATTTGTTGCATTTCTTTAAATCCCTGCTTTCCTATAAATATTATAGGCACATATCAACTACAACTGCAAATATGACTATAAGCAGTGGTCGACAAATCACCAAAAAATCTATTCGCCAAACAAAAAAATCTACTCGCCACCTAGTACCACACGTGTGCTGCTTGGGCCAATAGGAGCTCGCCACAATGTTAAATCCACTCGCCCGGGGCTTGCAAATGTATAGGTTTGTCGAACACTGCCTATAAGCATTAGTTGGCTATACTGTAACTACAGCAATTAGTACTTGGTTCTGCAATGTTGTTGCACTGGTGAAACGAGCAATACACCATAACTAACCTTCCAGAGCAGAACAACAATATTTTCAGCTCTCGGGTCGCCCCAGTTCCCGAGACGCTATCTGGTCAAGTTATTTCGCTTTTTTCAAAGGGGATTTAAATGGTGTCCCATAGGAATCAATAACCGATTATGTTGCAGCTTTCTATTGGCCTGAGATTTGGCAGCCATTTTGTTCAAACCCAGTATCTTCACCAGTAACAATCTCTGGAACCGGAGGTTCCCCATAGCTGAAAATACTGGCTTAGGTAACCCCCCAGTACCCCAATCTGTAAAAAGAAATGGGGGCTACAACAAAAGAGCAAATACTCCTTTAAACATCGCAATCAAATTATAAGCCATTCATTTCCGTATTTATTATTCTGCATATAATATGCAACTATCTTTTATACAATTTATTAAATTAGTATCACATGGCGCCAAGTGATTAGCTTTTACAACTCAAAATACGCAGGCTAAGAGCCACAGCGCACATTACAACCGCAACTTGCATTTGATGTCTCATTAATGAAAAGAAATTTGAAAGCATCAACAACTCATAAGCAAAAACTGTCCCTGGTTTTAAATCACAAAGGAAAAAGCGTAAGAAGCCTGGATTGGTGCAGTCGAACACATTTTACTCTCACGTTTGATAACATTACAGAACTAATAACAATGTGGTTACGCAGTGTTTTTCAACCAGGGTTCCTAGGAACATTTGGCTTCCCCGGGCATCCCTAGAGGGCTCCCTGTAATTTTCAGGTCATTTTAAAATTGTACCAAATACAGAAGAATTTACAATGCCTCCGATCTCAGACGCACTATTAGAGAGGGTTGGGGTTCCTTACAATGCATCTGCTCTCAGACGTGCTTTTAGAGAGGGTTGGGGTTCCCTACAATGCATCTGATCTCAGACGCGCTATTAGAGAGGGTTGGGGTTCCTTGCAATGCATCTGATCTCAGACGCGCTATTAGAGAGGGTTGGGGTTCCTCAAAATTTCACATAGGGTTCCTTAACCAAAAAAAGTTTAGAAACCACTAGGTTACCCAGTGTTGAAAAGGCCTAGAACACGTATTTCCTTTTTTTTTTATATATTAACCAGAATCCTCAAAAAAAATTTGCATAGGTTATTTGGCAATTATAAAGACATAACTGGATTTCTTTTTCATAGCACAAACGTCTTTTGCAGAGGTTAACATTAAATGCTGACATTCACGTGCTCGCGCCATCACTGATGACAGAACAGAAGGGGAGGAGCCTTCTTCCTTCTGTTCCACTTAGCGATAGATCATGTTCAACACCATCTCCCCTAGAAAACACAGCAGGAAGATAACGCAGGCACTACATCAAGGGGCCCCTGGTGTGCCAGTCCCCCATGACACAGTAGCTACATCCAAAGGTCACCCAAAGGGTTAATTATTGGTACTTTAATCCTCTGGATTTTTTTTTTTTTTTTTTTTCAGCCGCAGGAAATATGTAATTTTTTTTCTGAAACAAAATGGTTTGGGATTTATATTACGGGACATACAAAATATTTACTAGCAGCATCAAATTTTTGGAATTTTGTGATCAGCATTTAAATTGCAAGTTCTAAAAAAAAAAAAAAAAAAAAAAAAATTTGCCTAAAAGCAATGCAAGGGATTTTTTAAATGTCACCAGAAAAAATCCTTTAAAAAATTCACCCAAAAGCCTAAATCATAGTTTTGCTATAAATCGCCTAACGGTAAAAAATGGTATCCCGAAGGAGGAAACTGGCAAGGGTTCCCACATATTTTGTTATGTCAGTGCACTTTTATTATTGATTCTGAGATCACCAGCTGCAAACAATGGTGGAATTAACTAATGAAACAATTATTTAATGAATGCCCTAAAAGTCATTGCTATAACACGTTAATGGCCGCTCCGTAGTATAGGGATGATGAAAGAAGCTGTCCCCCCCCCCCCCCAATACAGTCACATGTACAATGTTAAAAAAAAAAACCTGTTTCACTCAAGTTTATATAAATAGAACAACCAATTGGAGAAAATGAGCAGATTTAAGTGATTTACTAATATATCTTATACTATATTAGTGAAAGCACTGTATGTTTGCCTGCCTGCCTGGATGTCCGGTGTCCCTAGGGGAAATCTCATTGGTCCCTTGGCCCGCCCGCCCCCGCACACCTCTCATTGGCCTGAGGCGGAGTGACGGGCCAAAGGACACACAAGGACACACACACACACAGCACACACAGACACACACACACACACACACACACACACACACACACACACACACACACACACACACACACACACACACACACACACACACACACACACACACACACACACACAATGACAGACACACACACAGTGACACACACACACACAGTGACACACACACACACACACAGTGACACACACACACACACACACACACAGTGACAGACACACACACAATGACAGACACACACACAGTGACACACACACACACACACACACACACACACACACACACACAGGGACACACACACAGTGACAGACACACACACACACACACACACACTGTTACATACATTAGCGGGGCTCACAGTTAGCAGCACCCGCGCGCACCTCCTCCTCTCCCCGTGTCTCCCGCGCTTTCACCCCGACCCCCCCTCCCCCGGCGCAGCTACATTCAGCGGGGGACACACACACTATTATTACCCCTTCAGCGCCCCCCCCCCCCCACCCAGTGTCAGCGGCCGTGCGAGACCCCCCCTCTATATCTCCCACCTCTCCCCCCCCACCCACACATATACATGCCCCCCCCTCCCCGGCGCTACAACTCACCCCTCCCCGGCGGGGGAACAGCCAGTGGCCAGGCAGGCTGCCTCGCGGCGCCGAGTGCCCAAGATGGCGGTGCCCGGGACACAGCGGGGGAGCGGCCACAACATGCTGCCTCCCGCCTCAGATCCACGTGGGACCTGCCGGATGGGTGAGTGAGCGGCCTTCACCTCCCCTCCACCCCCCCTTCACCTCCCCTCCACGCCCCCCCGGCGCCGCTACAGTCAGCGGGGGAGCGAGCGAGCGCCCGGGACACAGCGGGAGAGCGGCCACAACACGCTGCCTCCCGCCTCAGATCCACGTGGGACCTGCCGGACGGGTGAGTGAGCGGCCTTCACCTCCCCTCACCCACCCCTCACCCCCCATCACCACCCCTCACCCCCCATCACCTCCCCTCACCCCCTTTCACCTCCCCTCACTCCACTTCTCCCTTCCACCCCCCTTCACCTCCCCATTTACCTCCCCCACCTCCACCCCCCCTTCACCTCCCCTCCACCCCCCCCCCTTCACCTCCCTTCCACCCCCCCCCTTCACCTCCCTTCCACCCCCCCCCTTCACCTCCCTTCCACTCCCCCCCCTTCACCTCCCCTCCACCCCCCCTTCACCTCCCCTCCACCCCCCCCCTCCACCCCCCCACCTTCACCTCCCCTCCACCCCCCCTTCACCTCCCCTCCACCCCCCCTTCCCACCGCCTCCCCCCCTTCCCACCGCCTCCCCCCCCCTTCCCACCGCCCCCCCCCCCCTTCCCACCGCCTCCCCCCCCCCCTTCCCACCGCCTCCCCCCCCTTCCCACCGCCTTCCCACCGCCTCCCCCCCCTTCCACCCGCCCCCCCCCCCCTTCCCACCGCCTCCCCCCCCTTCACACCGCCTCCCCCCCCTTCCCACCGCCTCCCCCCCCTTCCCACCGCCTCCCCTCCATCCTTCCCACCGCCTCCCCCCCCCTTCCTGCCGCCCCCCCCCCCTTCCCATCGCCTCCCCCCTTCCCATCGCCTCCCCCCTTCCCCCCCTTCCCACCGCCTCCCAGCCCCCCTTCCCACCGCCTCCCCCCACCCCTTCCCTCCGCCTCCCCCCACCCCTTCCCACCGCCTCCCCCCCCTTCCCACCGCCTCCCCCCCCTTCACACCGCCTCCCCCCCCTTCACACCGCCTCCCCCCCCTTCACACCGCCTCCCCCCCCTTCCAACTGCCTCCCACCCCCCCTTCCCACCGCCTCCCACCCACCCTTCCAACCGCCTCCCACCCCCCCCTTCCCACCGCCTCCCCCCTTCCCCCCCTTCCCACCGCCTCCCAGCCCCCCTTCCCACCGCCTCCCAGCCCCCCTTCCCACCGCCTCCCCCCACCCCTTCCCACCGCCTTCCCCCACCCCTTCCCACCGCCTCCCCCCACCCCTTCCCACCGCCTCCCCCCCTTCCCACCGCCTCCCCCCCCTTCACACCGCCTCCCACCCCCCCTTCCCACCGCCTCCCACCCCCCCCTTCCCACCGCCTCCCACCCCCCCCTTCCCACCACCTCCCCCCCCTTCCCACCGCCTCCCTCCCCCCTTCCGACCGCCTCCCTCCCCCCCTTCCCACCGCCTCCCTCCCCCCCTTCCCACCGCCTCCCACCCCCCTTCCCACCGCCTCCCACCCCCCTTCCCGCCACCCCCCGCCTTCCCACCTCCTCCCACCCCCCGCCTTCCCACCACCCCCCGCCTTCCCTCCGCCTCCCCCTTCCCACCTCCTCCCCCTTCCCACCTCCTCCCCCTTCCCACCACCTCACCCCTCCCCCCCCTTCCCACCACCCCCCGCCTTCCCTCCGCCTCCCCCTTCCCACCTCCTCCCCCTTCCCACCTCCTCCCCCTTCCCACCACCTCAGCCCTCACCCCCCTTCCCACCACCTCCCCCCCTTTCCACCACCTCCCCCCCTTCCCACCACCTCCCCCCCCTTCCCACCACCTCCCCCATTCCCACCACCTTCCCACCACCTCCAACCTCCCCCCCTTCCCACCACCTCCCCCCCTTCCCACCACCTCCCCCCTCCTCCCCCTTCCCACCACCTTCCCCCTCCTCCCCCTTCCCACCACATCCCCCCTTCTCTCCCTTTCCACCACCTTCCCCCTCCTCCTCCTTCCCACCACCTCCCCCCATTTATAGAAGGTCTGGCTTCCACAATGACTTGCAAAGAGACACCAACTGCAGTCAGCTTAAGGCCGGGGCCATGGTAAAAAATACAGCGCTGAGCCAGGAAACTTACCTCCTGCATCCGGCATGTGTGGGGCTTTGGTAGACACTTCCGCAGGCGTGCAGTGGCGTGTGGAATTGCAGCCGACAGATTTTTAAATTTTTCTTTTGAGGGAAGCGGAGGGCCGGTCACGTGACCGGCAAAAGCCAATGGCACTCCGTGACGTTGGCACCGTGACGTGGCGCACTAGCCCCGCCTCCCGCTGCCCCCCCCACGTGGCGCACTAGCCCCACCTCCCGCTGCCCCCCCCCCCCTGCTCTGATGGTCAAAACCGGGACAGCTACAAAACAACGGGACATTTTAAAGAATGTCGGGCAGCCGGGACAGACCTTAAAAAAACAGGACAGTCCCTTCTAAACCAGGAGATCTAGTCACCCTACTCCTAGCTTTATAAATGTGTTATTTTGAGGGTAAATCAAATTGCATTGTATTGTGTTGCATTCCAATTTCATTTTGTGCAGCTTACAGTTTATGCAAAAGGAGCCAAATATCAGGTAGTTAGTCATTTAGGGGTAGATCCTGACAAGTCTGTTAAATCTGGGCTACTAACATGGCATTACCAAAACGGTTGTTAATGATCTCATTAGCAGGGCCGACTGGGATTATTGCGCGGCTCTGTGCAGGGTTTTTTGGTGGGACGTCTTAACTTTTTCCGGTGCGTTGTGACATTGCGGTGCCATGTTGTCGTGGCATCACGTGACGTCACGGCAACACAGCACCATTTGACATCGCGGCACTATGATAACGCGACCCTGCAGGAGGAGATGCTGCCAGACAAGGTAAGAGACAGTTACAAAGGCCCTGTGCTCTCCCACGTCACCCAGTTTTATTGCTGTTGGGAAGAGCACTGAGCCTCTGTAACCACGAGGGCTCGGTACAATGGCACCGATGTAACCGCCAACAAGCCAGTCCATGCTCAATAGCATAGGCTTAACACCATGTGAAGTCGGCATTGCCTTGCGTTAGCTTCACATAACATGTCGTTAAGCATGTCTTACCCAAAGCCGGCTTTATCACCATCCAGACCTAGAATAAGTGATTAATTAAAGTTTAAAAAAAAGAGATAAAGTTAAAGAGAAGACAGGAAAGGAAAATAACCCTGTAAATAAAAATATGATAGTTAAATTATACCTAACTGTGGTCTTACACCTAACCAGACCCTGTAAAATAGCTATTTCAGGGTCTGGATGCGAGTAATGTGCCACCTTTAGCTATGATCTAACTATCGTAACATTAAATCCCGGCGTTAACTATATAATGTGTGGATACGTGTTGTTAGAGGGTACGCCTCTATGGCATATCATTAGCCCTAATGTCCATTATAGTAACGCCAAGAGCTCGTTATGGCTGAAAACAGCACTTAGCGCATCAATACTGAGATTTGAAGATCCCCGTTAGCACTTAATGATACGTTAACTGAAGTTAGCATATTGTTAAATCTTTAACAGACTTTTGAGGATCTGCCCCTAAATTCTCATTTAGGACAGAACATTTCAGTTTCACAGAAGGGGGATTAATGTAATATATTATAAGTAATACTGTACACCCTGTAACATTTTTCACAGCATAATAACAATCTTCAAATACTTTTGGGAGTATTAAATGAAGTACCATGTGCGAATGTTCAATAATCCCATCCATCTCCACTGACCTTGGGCACGTAAAGCTTTTGGTATAATGCATCTTGGACAATAGATTAGTACATGGCGGTTCAGGTACCAGAACAAATTTTTTCTGTTATACCACGCTCAACTATAAAAGATTCTAGGTATTCTTTCTATTTTGCAGACTCAGAATAGTTACAGTCTAAGAACAGTAGACAAGAAGACCAATCAACACAAATATGTTTATTGTTATTTCTTTTTGCAGAAAAGGCTCAATGCTGTAATGTTATAGGGAAAACACTTGTGTGATGCTCAAAAAACACATGGCAAATCTTGCTAAACTTGCATTGATATAATGTAAATGACATCTTCAATGGTGTACCCTTCCAGTAACCAAATATTATGCACTAGAGTCTTCAATACTTGTACTAACTGGAACAAATCCCACTTTGCACTGCAGTGAAGGTTAAACACTCTGGTGTTGAGACAATTGTGTACATCAGCAATAAAAAATGAAGGACTCACATGTACAGTAGTTGTGCTCTCCTGAAAGTCAGATTCCATCTGTCCTGGGGTACCGGCGGGCACCCGCTTGTTATTGATAGCAGGTGAAATTAAGAAAAAAAGGCAGAGCACTATATCTCCATTGAAAAAATGTTATGCAGAGAAAACGTTTTCCCAAAGTAATGAAACAATGTATTGAATAAAGGATACAACCACAGACATGTAGGCCTCTAAACAGCACCTACGCGTTTCAGGCAACAAAAGCCCTTTATCATGGTAACGTTAACCTGACATTATTATTCCACAAGTAGAGATGAAGCAGGGGATTTCAATGGCGGTGACTTCCTATTGGCCTGTGGGATCCACAAGATTTGAATGGACATTTAGTTTGCCCTGGGCGGGCTTCAACATCGGTAACGACATCAGTATTTATCTTCAGAAACAGGGGGGTGCACAGAGCTTAAAACAGCGTGGTACATCTCCAGAGGACCCCCATGGTTCGAATCCTGTTTAAAAAAATTAATTTAACTAAATGAGCAGTCAGGATTGCTACTTTACTCTGCTGAGAAATCCAGAGTAGACTCATATTCATATCAGATCTTCTGAGAGGTTAAAATAAGCAATCAAAAAAGTCCTGCTGGGATTTATGTTGCAATAGCCCTTCTAGCTGTTTCTTTACTATATTATGTATGCAGCTGCTACCCTGTTGGTTAATCTGCATGGGAGCTCCTGTACCTGTGTGACATATCTTCAAAGGGATGTAACGAGTATGCCGTATTTGACACTAACTGGAGTACAGTATTTCCATTTCTGTGGGATAGACCCCCTGACAACCATATCGCTTCTGATTCAACTTTTATGTGACTAGGAAATGAATGGACACACTGATTTGAATCCTACTTTTTAATTATTGCAACCACTAGAATTTTGTAGTGTTTGTTAAATCCTTGACCAGTCACATTTGTTGCTTATATTATTCTAGTACTGTTAAAACTTGTATTTAATGACAAGGAAATATTCCTAACTATTAACCTTACTAAAATAGAGAAAACCTCATCGGCACAACTAAGTTGATCAAAATACGATTTCAATTAATTAGTCATTATAAGGGCTTAAAACATACATAGCAAAGGGGTTCGTAGCAATGCACCCTTCAACTAAATAGAAAAAAATCAGTTTGGTAGTAATAGATGTGAAAATTAGGAGTTTCGATAAATTACCTGCAAAAGTTTCAGAGATCTTATTACAGAGATTGTTTGAACTCATTGTCTGTTCAATTGCACAAAGACCTGAGGGAGTGTCTTAGTGAGTAAAGGCACTGACTCTGAAGCAGGGTAGTTCATGGTCAAATCCTGGTACCAGCTTCTTATGCCCTTCATCAAGTATTTTTTATCTCCCTGTGCCTCATGCTAAACAGGGCAGAGACATTGCCTGCAATATACTATGCACAGCACTGCATTCTGTATTGGCATTGTGAAGTGCTTTGAGTTCCATTGGGAGAAAAGTGCAAGATGAAATAAAGTTATTATTATAATGGAACTTTAATGAGCAGATCTATAGTAGGCATTCAAAAAGAACACACAAGTAATCTATCCCCAGGTTCCTTTGGCTGTCACTGATTAAACTGTACACATCTTCCCCTTTCTCGAAGTTTCCTGTAATACCACAGAAGATTTAATTTTGCTTTTGAGGATTATATGCAGGATCAGTTTTTTTTTCCCTCCAAAACTAGGCTCAGCTTATGCGCGCCAACCCTGCCTTCTGCTAAATAATGATGGGTTTTACTTTTTTCTTTCCTCACCTTTTCTCTCCCTCGTTTTCTCTCTCTATATTCTCCCTCTCCTCTCCCTCCCTTCTCTCTCTTCACCGCTTTCATTTAACACCTTCTGATGTCATCAATTCCTTCCGCCTTTCCTCCAGCATTCTTTCTTTCTCCTCACACTATCTTCCTTTCTTCATCTGCTTTCTGTCTAAACTTTATATCTGCCACCAGGCTATATGCATTATGATGTAACCAATGAGCCAAATCCACAGAGGAGCGGACACTTTTTAAAAAATAATATAAATAGACATATTCCAAATATATCTACAAAGTCAAAAACTCATGTTTAAGTAGGGATTTCTCACAGGGAGCTTAATGTTTCTGTGACCTTTGGAATGCTACCAGCCATTTTATTCTTTCCATTGACAGTGATTCATTAGTGACATCTCCAAAAGTTTCACTCTGGCATTTGTGCCAAATTATTAACATAGACATTGAGCAAAGAATGCTAAGGAAGTAGGGATTTGAATGGAAAAGGCTTCTTAAATAGTAACCTCTGCCATGTTACAAACGATATGAGTAGTCTTGCACGACAATGTATCTACATTCTTTCAAGCAGTGAAGGGGTTACTTCTCCATGGTCAATAACAAAAACAAAGAATGCTTTTAGATCTTTAGGATAAGTCATTTTTATTTTTTGTTTCTCACAATGTATATTGAGCGCTATTTTTGTATTCTAAGAAAATTCAAAGAATCTTGAGACCATGATCAGTTTCTCTGAAATTATCCATAATGTTCACAACCAGCAATAACAGGATCAATCATTCCAACTGAAATGTCATATTTGTGAGCAAGGCAGTATTTTTTGTGATTTTATTGGCTGCATTACAGGGCTCCTTGCTTCCCTCTGGATCGATATACCAAACTACATGGAATGAAAAACCTATATCGACAGACTCATAGTCATATTAAACAATAGGATACATTATGACATATTTTAGAGTCTTAGTATGGTGGTCAGTAATTTATGAAATAAAGCATCTCTATTCAATATCATGATGGACGAGTAATTACTTTGACATGAACCAATTAAGTGTAACGAGTTTGGGCCTCAAGGCTAAGTAGCCCAACTTAGTACTGTCTGTACAGATTGTAGGCAGGAAGGTAAATTGCTTTGCTTGTGGTTTTCAACTCTAAACCTTCCTTAAAATGTCTAAATGCGGGACTGGCCTTTAAAGAAACGTCTTTTTTATTTTTAAAACTCTTAGATTTTCCCCAAGGACATTGACAAAGTGTGTTGTGTTTTTTTCCCAATGCTTATTTTAGGATAAATTCTAGTAAACATCGTCCTTCTTCCAAGTGTCTGACAGAACATGGATCATTGTCATGAGGTGAACAACTATGATTGATGTGCTCTGTGTTCATTGAAGATCTCTCCTGCTTTCCTCTTGTTGATTAAGCTAGGTGATAGGTGACAGATAAGCTTCTGAGAAACCAATATTGCACTCCACCATGCCCTCGAAAAAGATGTTCACTATATCATACTGTATACTGATATGTGATGCCATAAATCAAATCTACTGGAGAAAATGTTGGCATTATAGACTGCCTAAATACCAACGCTAAAGCTATCACTTTAATATTCTATTCAAAATGACTTGATTTTACACCTGTTATGAATGTCTCTCCTCTATACAATACTGGATGACCCTCTACCGACTCAAACTTAACATGTCAAAGACAGAGCTCCTCATACTTCCTCCCAAGCCTGGACCTACTGCCCCCTTCTATATTACTGTTGGCCGTTCTATCATACACAGAGTATCACAAGAACGCTGCTTACTGTACGTGTCACATTTGACTCCTCCCTCACATTCTCCTCTCACGTGCACAATGTAGCTAAAACTTTGTTGTCATTTTTGTTCTTAGTAACATTGCACAGATTCCTCTATTGCTCTACAGCTAAAACTCTAACGCAGGCCCTGATTCTCTGCCATCTTGACTATTGTAACCTTCAACTGTCTGGCCTTTCTGTCTTTCACCTGCCTCCCCTAAAATATCCTAAACGCTGCTGCCAGAATCACTTTACTCTCTTCTATATCTGTCTCAGCTTATATCCTGCTGAAATCCTTCTCCTGGCTTCCTATTAAATCCTGTATTACTCCCCAAATTCTCCTCCTCTCTTTAAGTCTATACACTCTTCTGCCCCTCCTTACATCTGAGCCCTAATTTCTCACTATACACCTGCCTGACTTTTGCATTCCCCTCAATATCCAACATGCACCCTCTATCTCCACCTTTAAGACCCATCTTAAAACACACCTCTATAATAAAGCATTTGGGTAGCGGTGGCTGATACTATATATCTCATATGCATTGGCCCCTAGTAGACACATTTACCATAACACCCTTCTACTGTCTCTGTAAGTTCTCCCTACTTACTACTTAGATTGTAAGCTCTTCGGGGCAGGGACTCCTTTTTCCTAATGTTACTTTTATGTCTGAAGCACTTATCCCCACTATGTGTTATATTATTATGTCCCGTTTATTACTGCTGGATGGCGGCACTATATAAATAAAGACATACTTGAATTATTAAATAAAATCTACAGCACTAACACTATGACAATATTTTAGGGGTTCATAAAACCCCTAACCAATGAAAAATAGACCATCTTGCAGAAATAAGGGTGATCGGATAGTGTAATCTGCTTAGATAATACACTTTCCATAGAAAACATTGGTCCTGTTATAGAAAATAATCTGTTTTTGTACAAAAGTATCAGTGCTGCAGATCATAGAGCTCTTGAAATAAGAATTTCAGAATTAAAAAGGCAATGAGCTTTAAGCCGAACATGCTAACTCTACCATAAAAAAAAACCCATTCATACACACCACAGGCAGTATAGCTGTACATACCCTGTTGTATAAAAATACAAGACACTGAAGCTCCTTTTTAATATGCTGTTGTGGAGTATATTTAGGGTCCAGTTAAAATTAATGTATTTTAAATCAGTCTGTGCAAAAGAAGAAGAATAATAGTATGTTCTTGTATGGTGCTGCTAGCTCTACATAGCGCTTTATAAACAGAGACATTTTGCAGGAACAGGTCCCTGCCCTGTGGATCTTACAATCCATGTTTTTGGTGCCTGAGGCACAGGGAGATAAAGTGACTTACCCAAGGTCACAAGGAGCAGGCACCCGGGAATTGAACCCTCTCCCCTGCTTCAAACTCAGTGCCTGTCAATGTCTTTACTCACTGAGCAGTAGTGCTGAGCACTGAGTAGTCGCATGAATGAAGTAGTCTCAGCATAGTAAATGGTGATTCCATTGTCTGAGCTTGTTCCATTCTTACATGTGTTGCTTGGGAGATGATGTGGCTTGGCACATCTTAAAGGGGGCAATCCATGCCATTTTTAATTTTTTTCATTTTTTAACACAGGTTGAAGCAGGTGGTCTCCGGAGCTGAACCGTATACATTTCAGCTCCGGGGATCCCTACTTCCGGAGATACTTACCAACGTATGGGGTGCTGGTGACCGCTCCGGCTGAGCTAGCGGGGGTTTAAAGTTTAATGCTCCGGCGTCACATGGGCCATTAGGAAGCCAACCCTGATGACATTACGGTTTCCTATTGGCTTGCAGGGCACGGGAGCTTTGAGACGCTGCCATAATGTGAACCCTGGTAGCCGAGCAGAGCGGCTACCAGCAACCCCTATGGAGGTGAGTATCTCCGGAAGAAGGGGTCTCCGTAGCTGAGAGGAATGGGGTTCAGATCCGGAGACCGCCTACTTCAATCCCATGTAAAAAAAAACAAAAAAACAAGAAGAAAAAACAATAAAAGGTTGTTTTGTTGCTTTAACTAGTTGGTATTATATGAATCCCACTTCAGAAGTAAGTACCTTAACCCAGGGAAGCGCACACTTTTTGAGCTGCGCCCCCCTGCCAGCTCCCTTTTGCTCTCGCGCCCCCCCCCTCGCTTGTGTGACATCACGGGACCCCGTTTCCATGGAGACGGCCGTGTGACGTCACCCCGCATGATACCGTGGCTGAGCGCCACGTTGCCATGGCGACGAGTCACAGCGTCTAAATCAAGGCAAGTTATATTGTTGCAGAGGCCTCACGCGATCCCCCGGGATTTAATTTAAATGCCTTGGGGAAGAGCGCTGGGCCTCTACAAGCGTCCGCGCCTCCCAAATAAATCCGGCGCGCCCCCCACTTTGCGCACCGCTGCCTTAACCAACCCTCTGTTCCTCTCTTATTTTTTGCTAGCCATGTACTAACTAGCACATGAAACTGATTTTTTGAAACTGATTGATTTTTTTTAGCTGATCTTGCTGGGTTGTTGTTTTTTTACTCTCTAACAGATGCTTAATTTACATACCTGGTTAATCCAGCAATGCTGCATCCGGTGCTGCTGATCTGTTTCTGTGCTGTCAGAGGATTTGTGTTCATAAGTCTTTCTTTCTCAGGCATTCAAGATCATTTGAAGGCCACAACTTTTTTTTATTTTTTTTTATTATTATTAGAATGGCTTGAATACAAAGTCTTCACAGTTGTAGAATAAAAAAAACAGAAATTGGAACAATGTTGGGTTATTTTGGTAACACTTCATTTCTAAGACCGTTTTCTACATTCTGTAAACCCCACGCCCTCACCCCCCCACCCCCCCCCCCCCCGTACTCAGTCTCGGCCCCCCCCCTGGGGTTCGCGCCCCCCAGTTTGCTCTAAAGAATGGATTGCGAGGTTGTAGTTTGGGACTGAATTATTTGTTTATGCCAAAGCACTACCTCTGTTCTCCTCAATCGTTTTATCGTTTTCATCTACATGCAATATAGGCAGCAAAGTTTCTCGTTGACCAGTACAATTGACACCTTTCTGTGCATGTCGAGTTGTTAAATGTTGTTACAGAATTTACATATAGACCAGAACAACATTCAGATTGGAAACAAAGGAGTCTTCCAAACTGCAAAACGAACTATAGAATATGAGAGACATGTTCTAAAATGTACCAAACAGCAGGCGAATAGCTCATGGTTTTCATTAGCACTAAGCCCTAGCTACACCAGTAACTCTTTTATCCGGGCGACCCTTCACTTTGACCTTTCATTAATAAGTGAAACTAATTAGCTAAATATTTGTGCAGAGCAAATAGGTGCTTCCTGTGAATGATGCTGTGCATAGTAGAATCCTCGTCAGTGCGCTGATAGAAAATAGAATCTCTGGTGACCTCAGGGTTCTGTGAACTGGCAGCCGGCCAGAACATGTGGCTGTCAGATCAGCTGTGATTTCATGCCACGTGCTTAGTTTCGCTGAAGACCTTATTTATTGTAACATAAGGAACAAGAAGGAGTAACAGCAGTCTATTACCGGATTGCTACTTTTTTTATGCATTATATTTAGAGAGTGCGGCGCACACAAATTGAGCGGCAGTGCACTACGAAAGTAATATGATTACTCAACTGTTCAGTTGCTATCTAATCTCTGCCTGAGGGAATTAGGGAACGGGGCCCCTGATTGTTGCCATTCCTTCTTTTTAGTTGAGGCAACCTTTCAACAAGCAATTGTGTAATAACTCACACCCGTGTTTGTTTCTTTCCAGCTGTTTGTTAATTTGGCAGATTTTATGGGGTACAGATAAACATGAGGGAAAACATGGGGGAACAACGCAATGATTATAAAAAATACCTTACAACAGGAATACAAGAGGGAAGTATGGGGAGAAAAAATGACCATCACCCGTGGGTCGATAGGTCCATGAAAGGGACTAGTTACATCCTGGATACTCCATTTATTTAATTATTTATCAAATGTTTTACCAGGAAGTAATACATTGAGAGTTACTTCTCGTTTTCAAGTATGTCCTGGGCATAGAGTTATAACAATACATGGTTACATTAAATTAACAGGGTTATACATTATATATAAAGACATTGTATGACCAGATAAAGATAATATATGTTATAGGCAAATGTAACAGTTACAGAGCAGATTAAAATGTGAGACCGCTTTAGTTTTGAAAGAATTTAGATCGGTGGCAGCTTTGAAAGTCTCCGGTAGATTGTTCCAGTTTTGGGGTGCACGGTAAGAGAAGGAGGAGCGGACAGATACACTGTTGAACCGTGGGACCATGAACAGTCTTTTGGAATCAGATTTCAGATGATAAGTGCTGCATGTGGTGGGGGTGAGGGGCTTGTTCAGATAGGCAGGTAGCTTGCCAAGAAAGTATTTGAAGGCAAGATCGGAAAATTGTACTGGATTCGAGAGATAGCCAATTTAGTTCTGAACATTTCGCAGAGATGTGTGTTGTACAGTAGTTACATTGTAGGACAAAGCCGCATATTGAGTTCTAGAGGGTATCTACTTTGCTAAGGTGAGTTTGGGGTGCTGAACATAGTATGTTCCCATAGTCTATAATTGGCATTAGCATCTACTGTGCAATGTGTTTTCTGACCAGCTGGCTTAGGTTGCGTCCATGGTCAACGAGACCATGTGGAGGAATGCGCGCAGCGCGATCACAATGCCTTAAGGCAATGCTTGCGGCCATAGACCGGCCACGTGCGCCAGCACGAGGGGGTGTGCGGTGCGCGAGGAATCAGATCAATTTGATTCAACAGCGTGACGGCCAGGTCACGTGACCGGTTCGCCCAATAAGGGCGAACCACCTCCATGACATCACAGCAATGCCCCCCACCCCAACAAGCCTCCCCGTCGCATCTAGCCAGGTCACAAATCTCTGCAGCTGAACCGCCGGCGACGACACGTGCATAGACGCGAGCACACTGTCCCCATGGACCCAGCCTTAGGGAGGATTTGTTCCTGTAAAGTACCCCTAGTTTGGCATAGGTTTTGGATGTCAGGGTATCAATGTGTAACCAAAATGTTAAATGGGAGTCAAACGATATGCCCAGATATTTAAAACTAGTAACAGGGGCTAGGATGGTATTAAAGTTGGTTCTGTAGCTCCATCATTGGTTGCGTCAGAAATATTAGCCTTGGTCCCAAATACCATTGCTACAGTCTTGTCAGTGTTTATAAACAGTTTATTTTGGGAAATCCAGTTTTCACGTGTTGAAAAATCAGATTGAAGTATGTGTCCAAGGCCGGAGAGGCTAAGTCTGTGTGCATATAAGATTGTGTCAATCGCATACTGTACATGTACATTGAAGCTCCCTTACAAGGTAGATCAGTAATTAATACTGAGAAGAGTAGGAGCACCAGAACAGAGCCTTGCGTGACACCACAGGTGACATCCAAGGGGTTGGAGTTCCAGATAGACACATGTTAATATCTACCTGTCAGGAGTGAAATGAGTTGAAAGCGTGTTCGCCTATTCCAGAGCAATGCAGTTTGTCTAGCAAGATAACATGATCAACAGTATCAAAAGCCTTTGCAAAATCTAGGAATATTGCACCAGCGAGTTGTCCCAGTTCTTTTTCACGCTGGATCTCATTGCAAACGTTTTAGGAGGGTAGTCCCCGTGGAGTGTTTTGGGCAAAAGCCAGATTGGAGTTGGCAAAGGAAATTTGTCTTGGTATAGTAATCGCTTAATTGGGAGTGGACTCATTTTTCCATGACTTTAGATAATATTGGGAGAAGGGAGATTGGCCTGTAGTTTGAGACAGTGTTTTTGTCCCCACTTTTGAAGATTGGGCCAACTCTGGCAGTTTTCCATGTGTTAGGGATATGGCCTGCAGACAGGATAGAGTTGATTAGGGAAGCAAGCAGCTTGTCAATGGCTGGGGCAACAAGTCGTTGGAACTGTGATTGCAGCAGGCCAGGTCCACATTGGCTCCTTCGTTTTACTTTGAGGAGTGTTTGCGTAATCTACTCTTCAGAACTAGCGATAATGGTGCTATAGATTCTAACTGGATAGAACACACCCAGGGGATAAACTCATAGTAAGACCATATCCGCTCTTGGGTCTTGCTTCAGCTCTGAAACAAACCAGGACTCCCATATCAGGGCGAATTTATAGCACTTCTCTCTCAGAAAGGCTGGAAGTCTTTCCATTTCTAGAACATACCAGACCCAACACTTAAAGCAGCAATACGACATCCCCCCTGCATCTTTTACTACTTTTTTCTCGTTTGTATATGTAAAGCATGTAACATTCTTACCTAAGCTGGCAATCGTTTGATGCTCCTGTTATACATCTGTAAAATCCTGATTGTTTGCCTAACATTGCACTGTGTGAGGAGAGGGAGACGGGATTACTTCACTACAACGGCATATTAGATAGTAATAGTCCCGGTTGAATCCTTTTGATAAGAGGTGCTACCAGCAGATTCGAAGTACTGTATAAAAGAGATAACTGAAACAAAAGCCATTGCTCTTATTTGGTGTGCACAAAATAAGTGGAATTGCTTTTCTTTCAGCTACCTTTTTGTGTGACTAACATAATGGCTGCTCTTCAGTTTCAGTCAATTCTTCTGTCAGTGTAGCTCAGCATTATCTATTGTTACAGTTTACAGACGAAACTGCTGGGAATATTGGCAACAATTTATCACAAACAGGAAAGTGTTGCAAAGATCTGTTGGTGAGGTGGGCTAAAACCTGCTCCAGAAATAGAAGGATGCCTTAAAACCCATTAAAAATAGAATTGGGTATAATAAAAAAACGCAGTAATTATGATCTAATTCTACAGAACTGATTTATTTTAAAACAAAACTCATGTAAGATTTCACGTTTTGCTGTTTTAACAATATTTATGGACATCTTCCTTATTCCATAATGCTGCAATATAGTGGCTAACTGCAAAAAGAATATGAAAGGTAAGGTGGAAGATTTTTTTAGGGAGGGCCGGGACCGCTCTGCCTAGCAAGGCCTCGCCCCCATTTTTTATATTTTGCAGGACAGAGATATCTGCTTTTATTGGTTTTCAATGAGAATACAGTAATGAAATGGCTTTCAGGGCTACATAATGAAATGCTTATTCTTAAGTAGTTAAGCTGAGTAGTATTGTGGAATTATTATAATTTTTTGCGTCGACTGCTTTCATTTTCTGGACATCGCTTTCCAACTCTGCCCTGATAAACGAAGAACACAGCAGCATGCTTTCTTCAATTAAGAACAAGCACCTAACACATTCAATGTGTATTAAACTATCTGTGATGTGTATCTGTGTGCTTTTTACTGTTTGGCTTTTAGGAGAACATTTTCAAAGTAATTTAATAGATTATAAAGCAATCAGGCAGGCAGCAAATGTTTTTTTAAAGTTGTTTTTTTTCTTCTAACATTGAATTGAAGCAGGCCGTCTCCGGAGCTGAGCTCTGTTAATTTCAGCTCCGCTGACCCCCTGCTTCCGGACATACGTACCTATCTGTAGGTGCCGATAGCTGATCAGGCTCAGGAAACAGGGATTTGAGGATTGACGCTCCCGCGTCACATGGGCCAATAGGAAGCCGCACCGATGACATCACAGCTTCCTATTGGCCCGCAGGGCTTGAGAGCTCTGAACAGAAGACATAGGGGGTTATGCACTAAGCAGTGACAAGTGGGTTTTCTGGGTGCTATGCACAAAGCAGTGATAAGTGCTTTTAAGTGAGATACATGCCTTTATAGCGTGATACTGCCTGTTGTGAGATTCACAAAGCATTGATAACAGTGCAGTATCGTGCTATAATGGCTTTTTATCCCACTTAAATGCACTTATCACTGATTTGTGAATCTCATTGCAGATAGTATCACGCTATAAAGGCATTTATCTCACTTAAAAGCACTTATCACTGCTTCGTGAATCTCACAGCAGGCAATATCACGCTATAATGGCTTTTTATCTCACTTAAAAGCACTTATCACTGCTTAGTGCATAACCCCCATAGTGTGAACTCTGTTAGCTGAGGAGAGTGGCTACTGGCACCTAATTCACAGGTAAGTATCTCCGGAATCATGGGGTCCTCGTAATTGAAATGAATGGGGTTCAGCTCCAGAAACCCCCTGCATCAATTCTCTCTCTCTCTACAGTATACAGTATATCATTTTTTTACACAAAATCCGCCCCCTTGGACTGCTCTTTAACTTTCGAGACGTACGGTGCTTGAAAAGGTGAGATTTTTTAAAAATCTTTACTCTTCCAGTATACTTTGAACTGAAAAACATAAATGAGATTTGTGATTGTGAGATGAAATACCTCCCTGAATTGTCAATATGTGATATTAGTATATACTATGAGAAAGGTAACTTCTGGCAAGAGAGATTAACCCTTAGAGTGCCCAAGGGCCCTCTGACACTCCGATCACGTGACCACTTGAAGATCGTTTAAGTCACTGATGATGAAAGGGGAGGAGTCACCCCCCCCCCCCCCATCCAGCATCTTTGCAGATCGCGCCCTGAGCGCCATAGGGACACAGGACGCAATCTCACCTACAGTAGCTAAATGAGCATGATTTTTGGACGTAGCTGTGCCAGAACCCACAAGACAGTAGCTACATCTAAGGGCGCTCAAAGGGTTAACAGGTCCTTTATTTCGTTTGGGTAACCAGCATTTAGTAAAATGCTTAATGTGCCACTGGAGCCTTTGATGGAAGAGCCACAACATCAACTGGTTGTTACAATGTGAAGAAGTCACATTAATCACATTCTTTTGATGTATGTCTTCATAGTTTGCATTAGAAATATCAATTGTAATAGCGTTATTCTGAACCTTCACTTAAAACTGACTGTACTACATACTGTACGCTCTTCTTTCCTCTATATAGTTTTTTTTAATGTCAATTCAATTTCTATTATTTGATAACAATATCCTGGTTGAGATACGCAAACAGAATTGAATTATAACAAGGGTCGTTGACTCACCAGTAGCTAGAAGACAATTGTATCAGCAACAACCTCCAAGTTTTATCTCACTAAGCGTTCATAATATCCTTCTAGCTTAAATAAGGACATTAAACAAATGATGTGAATTGTGGTGCCTTGTGAAAGCCTCTAGGAATAAGGCCTTTTTACGTCACGGATTTTAATGGTATATTGTCAGCGATGCAATAAATGCGTTCAAATGATCACTTGCTTTGTATGACCTACATATAGTATCATCTTTTCTCATTTGATTTTCATGTGGCAATGTTTCTATTCACCTTTAATGAGTACTGTTCTCAGTAACAGGAAAATGTATGCATACAGGTTTTCTTTGATTGATGTTTCCTGCTTTCGGTTCGCTGTTGTGGTTAAAAGAATTCATTAGCAAATAGTATGTTGAAATAGCATCAAGATGCAAGGCCAGCACTTTAAAATGGATAAATACTGAATTATGTTTCAGTATCCCTCACCTTTTTTTTTTTGATACAGGGAGCGTTTTGGCATATTTTGAGCTGGAGCCAACAAGGGGGAGGGGGCTGTTTTATATCAATTATTGTGGCTACCTGGTAGCACAAATACTGTAACACCCTCAATTACTTTCCACCACCTCACCTCTAAACATTAGCTCTAATTTGTGATTTAAAAAATAAAATAGAACTAGGTTATGGGAGCAATTCATGTTAATAGTTTCTATCGTTTTCAAACATAGTCATGTTTGTTGTTTCCATTTTCCAGTTACCAGCTCCAATCCTATAGCATTAGGACTGTTTGTTATTGGTGGCTATATACAGGCATACCCCGGTTTAAGGACACTCACTTTAAGGACACTCGCAAGTAAGGACATATCGCCAAGTAGGCAAAAGGCAGCTCACGCATGCGCCTGTCAGCACGTCCTGCACAGCAATACCGGCTCCCTACCTGTACCGAAGCTGTGCGCAAGCGGGAGACTGTAGAGCCTGCTACAAATGCGTTAATTACATCAGTTATGCACGTATAGGACGATTGCAGTACTGTACAGTACATGCATTGATAAGTGAAAAATAGGTAGTGCTTCACTTTAAGTACATTTTCGCTTAACATATATGCTCTAGACCCATTGCGTACGTTAATGTGGGGTATGCCTGTAGTACACTAAGTAACCAGAACAAAGTATAGTACCTCAGTAGGTGAAAGTTGAATGTCATAGTGCAGGAAGCTGGGCATGTGTTATGGTCGCAGATTTCAATTCCCAACCGTATGGTAATTTCAGATAGTATGTTCTCTACATACCAAAGGATTGATGTTCAACATTCTATGAACTGTGGAACCCATTAAAATATTTTGTGACTGTCGAGCAACTTAAATAATTTGCTGTGACTTCATGGTAAAAATACTACTGCAATAATACCTATATTTTTAAAGCAAATAAAAATACCACTTGTGGGTACAGTTACATGTCTCAGACAGGTCTGCAACCCTGTCTTTCCACATTGTTTTTTAGCATACAATGCTTCCATGGCAGCCAGGGATTCTGGGTAATGACATGCAAATGAGCGCACTCAATGTGTCAACTGTTGCTTCTTGTCCATTTTAATATTGAGCCCTATAAGCTTTACTTTAACCCAGGCTGTGCTCAAAAGCTATGTAATATGGCAGGCATAAACTTGTAGGTCTCATGTTAAAATGAACAAGAAGCAAAAGATGGCACACCGTTCTTTGCCTGTAATTACCCAGAATCCCTGGCTGCAGCGGAAGCACTATTTGCTAAGCGATAATTGGGAAAGACAGGGTTGCGGACCTGTCTGAGATATTCAAATGCACCACAAGTGGTATTTTTATTTGCTGTACACTTTATGGTGGATGTTTTTGTCCGTTTTTTTACTCGGCATAACTTGTTTTATGTCTGGTTATATTTGTAAAGAAACTCACAGTGTTCTTTGTTATATGGCTTATAGAAAGACAATGCAGCATTTAATAACCGTTTCTAAATTATTAAATAAAAATATGGCAACAGAATATACTAACTAGATTTGAAAGAATAAAATATTCGGCATTACCAAAAAAAAAAAAAAATCTCCGGGTAACCTCCCAGAGCTTCACACAACACAAATGAAAAGCCACTTATTTCAAAGAGGAAGTGCTTATTTGTTGTATGGGGGAGAGCACCCGTCGTAAATCTAAATAATATTTTGTGATTGACATGCTGAGTTACAAAAGAAAATGAAGCTGTTCACTCAGAGATACCTGGGAGATATGCTAATAGGAGTGATTAAAATGTACTTTGAATATCCCATTATCATGTATCTCAGGTGTGCTCCTTTTTTTCAGCACTAGTGTGTCTCCACGGGTTGTTTCAAGGTTGTATTGAGGGCATATAGAGAGCACTGCTCCTCTAATAAAAGAGGAGTTCTGTGGATAGGCGTTGTTACAGAGAAAATATATGTTGTGTATCGTTAGCACTAATGTCCGTTATAGTAACACAAGGGCCCCTTATGGCTGAAAACAGCACTTTACACTGTGTTAATGAGCTTAGTATATCCCGGTTAAGTCAATAAGGGTGCACTTTGGATCTGGGCATTAGCAGTCTTATTTTAAAAGAAAAGATAGATGATTCAAGGCACTACGGATTTTCAAAAGATTTATTGCGTCCTAACAGCACGACGTTTCCACCTTCTCAGAGGTCTTTCTCAAGTGACTAGCATACAATGTAAAAAGTGTCCAATATATAGTCCCACAAATTAAAGCAAACAATCACCCCCTGATCACCCACGTGAATCCACTGGAACTCCTATGTCCTTCCGCATTCCAAACAGTGCTTGTGTGCATTCCGGTCCAAGTGATGTCATTGCGTTGTGACACGTCCTTCCGTGTATCCTACAGTATATCTTTTGTATTATTTTAAAAGAAGCCGTCTCTCCCCATGTTTGTCAAGCACTTTCCTCATGTACAATACTGTCAAGGCCAAACCAGCTATTCGTTTAACAATAACTGCTACTTTTATACATTGGACAGTAATAGATAGACGTAATTAATATGTCTATTACCACATATGTTTTGGAAGACCAACTATGGACAATAAGGCATGCTAGTGTTTTTGGAAGGGAAGAACATTTAAATAGAGCTTTTGGTAAAAACATGCAAAAGATGGAAATCAGGTAGGTATCTCTCATCTAAATAGCAAGGATTTGCAAAAAGGGACACATACCATTATGACCTTATGTGTGCTCACGCAACACCTTTATTATTTATTAATCTCCCCCTTTCCGATAAGTTGCTTAATAATTATTTGAGTACATATGTAGCCAGACTTACTGTCCTCTGTGCTGTGATTTTCACTGTGCCGGGGCAACGCATTGCGGTTACACTTCTCTAGCCCCGAGGGGAGTCAGCGGCCCAGAAGGATTAACACTGCAAGGTTACATGCTTCTGAATGAGACCCCACAACTTTAATCCTTTTGGGCCACCTGCAGGGAGAGGATACCGTTACTTACCTTTCAGTTGTGCTGTGCAGCTGTGTTCGGTCCCTGCCTGCATGCGCCACTGCCATCTGGATCCGTGTCTCTGCTAAAGGTAAGAGATGCAGGCAGGATTTCCCTCCCCCTGAATGATGTAGATGCCCTTATATGGTGTCTCTACATCATGAGGGGCAGCTATATGGCCATATTTGGGCATCTACATTATCAAACCAATGGTGATTTAAAACATTCTTCTTGAATGAGGCATTTGGGTAGCTCCCTTGGCTAGCCATTGCATACACACTTACCATAACATCCCCCTACCGTCTCTGTAAACTCTCCCCACTTAGATTGTAAGCTCTTTGGGGCAGGGACTCCTTTTCCAGTTGTTACTTTCATTTCTGATTAGCTTATTCCTATTATGTCTCATATTATTTTGTCACATGAACTACTGCTGTGAAGCACTATGTACATGGATGGCTCAATACAAATAAAGACATACATACATACTGTACATACATAAATACATGCATACATACTGTACAGCAAGGCCCCGCTTCTCGGCGCCCCGCTTTTCGGCAATCCGCCGATACCGCGGTACTGAGAAGGGGGCCGCCATGTCAGCGCATGCGCAGAACAGGCCGGTCCGGGGTACCGCATGCGCAGAACGGGGGTTTCTGCTGATGTTGCGCATGCGTAGAACGGCGCATTGCCAGTCTGTGCATGCGCACATAATGAAAATTGCCGGTTACGCTTTCCGGCGATTTTCGCTTTGCGGCGGGTCCTTAGAACAGAACCCGCCGCATGACTGGGGCCCTCCTGTACATACATACATACATACATCTTTTTGGTAGATAGTGCATTGCTATGCTACAGTAACGGGACACTAAGCCTATGCTAATAAGATGAAGTTGGATGTTGTTTTTGCATATATGTTGGTATTTCAGAGCCCATAACGTCTTGTTTTAGGCAACGTCACATAATATTCCCTGATTTAACAGAGTTTAGTGGATCTGGGCCTAAATGCTGTATTCATTCAAAAACAATGTTTTATTCTTGTGTAAATTGCTCCAATCCCTTTAATACCAATGTCTTCTTGCACTGAATAATACAGTGAGACATTCTTCAATGTGACTTTATTGCAATATGAAATGGAACTTTGTGGGAGCTCACAGTAAATTACAGTCATTTCACAGAAGTTATATTATTTTCTCCCTGCTGGCCTTTCATTATTAAAGCCCAGTAACCTGGTGTTTCTGAAAGAAAATCTGCACTATTGTATTCACTCCTGTATGCAAGTTTTTAGTTTTATTTGTTTATCTCTTTGCTCAACAGAAGGTCTTTGTCAGCCTTCTGCAAAACTTTAACGTGACATTGACGCGGCACAAAAATACCTAGACTTCATGTCATCAGAAAGGTTTTGTTAATGGCGAGATACAACCTGTTCTGTAATGACACTGAATTCAGAGCTTCAAGTCATTAAATGCATATACCATTTTATTTAACAGTCTTTTTCAGCCCATGTAGCTCCAGTATTGGATTGTCTGGTAGTTACACAGTTCTTTTCCAGCCGTGGGTAAAGCAGCCAATTCACCTGTAATTGATGACGATAATTAGTGGTGTTCTCAGCCTACAGTGTGTAGTTAGTGTTCTGCCACACACAATTCTACCTTTCGGGTCATTGGCACACTGCAGTGTCAACATCATCTGGAAATCTTTAATGTTAAAAAGATGCAAGCGGTAATTAATAATGCTCTGTGCCCACAAACCCATGTAATCTGAACTGAAACACAGTTAGTTTTTCACTATTCATTTATCCCTATTAATAGTTTGGTAGAGGCTTGGTAAAAGGAATGGAAAACATTTGGTAATGATGGAACATATACTTGGACACTCAAGCATGGGTATAGTTTGATGACATTGTGCAGCAAAGCATGTCAATTCCTTAAAAGAGGACATGTAAAAGAGTCTACTGGAATAATGATAGGCTTCTCATTACAGTTGAAAGGGGTAGAGGACCGCGCTGCAAAAGCCCAAAAGTTGTTGGTTGAGGGGGTGTTACCAGGGAAATATCCTAAGATAAAGGGCGGTTGTACCAGAGGATACAAGAGATACAGACATCCCAAAAAGATGGTGCACGCCAACTCATAAGTAGTAAAGATGATGGTAAATAAAAACAATATTTTAATGGGTATAATTGTGTACCTTATTTTAATTATACCCATTAAAATATTGTTGTAAGGAATGCGAGACACTCTTTTCGGACCCATTTAGTACAGTAGGAGTACATTTCTATCGTGTGCTATTGCAAAGTCTTGTGGAACACTTTAATAAGAACAAATCCGTATGTATGGACGCTATTCTTTGAACTCAAGTAGCTTTGAAGGGACCTACAATAGAAAGAAATCTCTTACAAGCTAAAATCAACATTTATTGTTCATAGAATACCTTATGCTTATAATGGAAACTAAAATGAAAATCACTGAATTTGTCATTTAAAAAAAATGATTGTCCTGTTCTGAAATTTTGATAAAAGTCTGTGCCTATTCTAATAGCACTGAAGTGTGACAAATCGCTTCTACAGTGCACTTTAAAAGTGGATTGGCATGCTTTGCTATTATGTAAGCCCTTATCTCATGTCCAAACGGCTTTTTTTAGAAGCGGTTTCACTCTGGCTCTGACAATCGGATGAGTTTGTCAAAAAAAGCCTTGAATTCGTATTTTTGGCCCATAACTGCTATTCTACGTATGTAGCTCCATTATGCAAACCGCTTCTAAAAACGCATATTTTTTTAACACCACCTGGTCGGTGAGATTGGTGTTGCAAGTTATATCCAGAGTCTGAAATATGGGGTTGGCTGAACCCATACAGTATGTCAGACTGGGGATGGAGTTAGCACCACCTCTGGACATTCTACTTCTAAAGCACGTACAAACCGGGTGGATCGGCTGTTAAACAATGCGGTTTGTGGTTTGTCACTTTTATTTAAGAAAGGGTCTAGAAGAACTGATTTGCAATCGAGAATAGCGTTTTTTCTATCTTATTGTGAACAGGCCAAACCATGTGGTTCGGCAATGACAACTTTGGAGCTACTAGACTAAGCCCCTATGTTAGTAAAAGAAAAAAATTACAAACTTCTTCAATCTGCAAAAAATTGTGATAGGGTGAAGAAAAGGTCTAATCCTGAAGAGAAAATAAATTCAAAATGGCAAGCATGCAACACTTTTGCACGTCAGCAATACATCAAAATAGTTTGATAACCTTTTTCTTGGTGCAAAATACAAAACGCAAGTAGACAAACAATTCTTAATGCATGCATCTGTGTAAACATGACGACTGTGCAAAGAATAAGACAATGTGCGCCATATGTTAGAACAGAGGGGCGCAAACTTTTTTCCATGCGCCCCCCTGCCGGCGATCACCTCAACCCTGCGCCCCCACCTCACCCCCACGCCCCCCCTCACCCCCACTTACCTCGGCTCCGGTGTCATGACGTCACGTTGCCATGGAGACGCTTGTGGGTCCAAGGTAAGTAAAGGTTTACAGAGGCCCTGCAGCTCCCCCGGCACTTAATTTAAGTGCATTCGGGAAGCGTGCGGGGCCTCTGTAAAACGCACCCCCCCCCCCGCAGGCAGTCTCGCGCCCCCCCTGGGGGTCGTGCCCCCCAGTTTGCGCATTGCTGTGTTAGAACGTGAATTATTACATTCCCACATAAACCACTAATCACTGTAGGTGAAACATATATATTTTATACTTAGCCCCCCCAGTGTTAAGGGGTTATTCATTAAAATGTGATAGTGCCGATCTTGACAAATTTGGTAATGAGGACAGAAACGTTGATCCACATGCAACAAATCCTTTAGTATTTTTTCACATCAAGTTCCTGAGCATGAGTGTCTTCTTTATGCTTCTTACTTGACCCAGGCAGAAGAACATTGTGTGCTTTCTACCCGGAATAAAAATACTTCTTCAAACTTTTTAGAGGAGTATTTTTACTCCATGGAAAAAAGCTTGCGTAACCTCTGATTATACTACAGCTTGGCAATCTGTCTGAGAGCAAGGGCGGACAATTGCATATATTAGCTGCTGCTTTAGGTAGATTATATTTTGCATTGATTAGCCTCATCCTCAGTATACGCCAAACACCTTCTCTCCCCGCCTTTAAGGCCGAGGGTATGGTCAGCGCTTACCCGCTGACCCGCGCTGAGCTGCGCTCACGCTTGTCAGTGAGCCCCTGCAGCCGCAATGAGAGCGGCTTTAGCAGGGGCTCGTGCACGCTTCCGGAGGCGGAGGAGACAGTCAGATTTAAATTTGCGCGCTGAGGGGAGCGCAGGGCCGGTCACGTGAGTGGTTCGCCCAACGAGGGCGAACCAGCTCCATGACGTCACTGGCCCGCCCCCAGACACGCCCCCGGACGGCGCGCGGACTAAGACCAGGGAAAGCACTCGCTTTCCCTCAGCCTCCGCACACCTCCGCACGGCTGAAGTCCCGATGGACTCAGCCTAAGACTAATCTTCAAACTCACCAATAGCCTAGACTCATGGCTACTCTCCCACACCCACAGTCACTCCTACCAATGACTGCCATTGACTGCACGTATTCCCTCACCTGCTGTCGCTGTAACGTTCCCATCATACCACTTGGATTGTAAACCCTCCAGTGCATGGATTTCCTGTCCTATTCTCTGATTTTATTTGTTGTACTTATTGTACTATTATTCCCTGTACTATATTGTCTCTCTTGTAAAGCACTCAGTACAGCTGTGGGCACTATATAAACAAAGATATACATACATAT